>NC_079433.1:15719562-15727062 GCF_026213295.1 Gadus chalcogrammus | reverse complement strand
TCCCGGACACCTTTAGTATAACGCTACAGTGTGTGGTGCATTTCATATACAACATCGCTCATTATAACATCATACCCAGAGACGGTACAAAAAAAGTATCACAAAGTTGGCGTGGGACGTAACCATGGGTATAACACGCCCCCCTCTTTCCTAAAATTCCTAGCTCAGAACACATACCTATAAATCTCACCGTGTTGAATTGCATATGAAACTTGCTCTTCTTTAGTTCAAACACTGTGAGAGCAATGTGCCTCGCTGCTCCAGCATGCCCATCCTCCTGCCCTCGCTCCTTCACACTAAGTGTGTATTCTAGCCTTGATTGTTCCTCTCCATGGTAGATCATAAGAGGTCAGAGGTCAGCCGCCATAGGAAGTAAATAAAGCTGCCTTAATTGCGCAATTTTTTTCATCCATTAAATCAAGCATGAAATCATCCAAAATGTAAAATTTGACATCACTAGCTAATACATGACCTCCTCCGTGAAAATTATTTCTGAGTCGCGTCAAATAGATTTCATGGTGGGGGCGACCACAGGTCCCCTACAGGCAATCCCTCGCTGCTCATCATGGCGCCCATATTCAGCGGTGATGTTAGTATTCTACGCATACCAGGACCCCCCAGACCCAGGACCCCCCAGACCCAACCCCCCCCTGGAAGCAGGCCCTCCTGCTTCCAGGGAGCAGGAGGGCCTGTGAGGATGGGTTGTCAGAGCGGTTTGGGTCTTATCATCAGGGGCCGTGGGGGCCATCACCACGCTGATAAGACAGAGACTGTCTGCCTCCTGCAGGGTAAGAGGCTCTCAGCTCCCTCCTCGAGGCTGACTACCACTCCTAGAGACAGATAGTGGCCGGGGAGGGGGGGGTCTTACAGCAACACACCGCCCCCCCCCAGGAAAGAGGAAGTCTGATAGCACCCTAATACAGCCACACATGACCGGGGCGGACCCCATCATGATACCAGCAGGTACAGAGCATCACAATAGAAATACTGTGAAATAAATTGATTTGAATTTACAGTATATGTACAGTAATAATTATTTATGAATAATATAACACATTAAAACCAGAGAAACGTGCCCTTATCAGAAGAGGCCATATTGGCAGCAGGCAGCAGAGGACACAGCGCTATAAGCCTCCAGAACTAAAGTTGTTGATGAGTGTTGTGAGATAACTGTGTGGCGAGCGTCTCAGCAGAACGCCAGCAGTAGATAGAGCTGTGATTCTGAGCCTCAATCTACGCCCGGTCCCACTTGAGATCCATTAGTGATGGCTTCGTCTGGGGCCCATCAGTGCCCAGCTTATCGTCTGGCTGGGTCCGAGCAGATACAAGGCCTGACAATCGAGACCCGTCCCATCTGGCTCTTTATCAGCCGCCCAGCGTGGACTGCAGCTATCTGGAGAGCACGAGAGACAAATAGGGGAAGAGGAGGGGAAATACAATGGCTGTGGTTCACTTGTGGCCTACATAGCGCACTATTTAGGGCGTCGCCAATTTGTAGATCCCAGAACGTCTGGTTCCCGACTCACTAATTGATACCCATAATGCAAAGTGAATAATGATGAACTGTTCCACACTTAGATCCTTGTTTCATCCCATGATGCATTGTGGTTTTAATGGTCATCGGATTCATCCAATGTCAGATTTCGGGTGCATCGTTAGCTTCTAAATGCCCCCTATACTTATGACCTTAATGATGTACTACATAGTGGTCACCCTGTAGGGAATAGGGGTTGAGGGAACAAGTAAGCCAAATGGAACACATCCAAGATAGAGATGTTGTACTTGACACACACAGTCATGCACCCAAACAGACACAGCAAGTGTACGCACACACACACACACAGCCACAGCCACACACACTCAAACACACACACAGCAATCCAAAGGCATGCACAAAAACAGACACACGCAAACGCAAGCAAGTGCACACTGGCACACACACAGACACACAAAAACACACGCGCACACACACACACACACACACACACACACACACACACACACACACACACACACACACACACACACACACACACACACACACACACACACACACACACACACACACACACACACACACACACACACACACACACACACACACACACACACAGCAATCCAAAGGTACATCAAGGTAAAACGTTCTCCTAATTGCATCAAAATGTGTCTGCGTGCAAAGTTTCTCCCTGAGTTCAACTCCAGTGCAAGTGATGAGGTAAAAAGGATGTGGGCAACAGCTCCCGTTAGTGAGGCACGCTCTGCCCCGCTGCGGGCGGGGCGCGGTGACTCACGCTGCCTCCTAATGAAACCACATCAAAGGGGACAGCGAGAGAGGGATAAGCTTTGAGGTAGGGAACAGTAGGAGACGGGGACGGCGGGGCCCGGCGGGGCAATCATGGGACACGACGAGCAGTGATTCATCATTTGCGCCCGGAGCTCGGAGCCCGCTGTCCACAGAGTGACGCGGCGGCGTCTAGCGGGGCGGGGCTCCGCTCAGGCCCCTCCTCCCATCAGCCGGTCCGCTGACGATCCAGAGAAGGCAGGGCACTGTCCTGCTCGTCCTCACTGCCCACACACAACTCTGTAGTATTTATTTATAAGTGGTTTCCTCTCTCTGGTGGCTTTGTGGTGGAGTCGGGCTGGTGTGTGTGTGTGTGTGTGTGTGTGTGTGTTAGTGTGTGTGTGTGTGTTAGTGTGTGTGTGTGTGTGTGTGTGTGTGTGTGTGTGTGTGTGTGTGTTAGTGTGTGTGTGTGTGTGTGTGTGTGTGTGTGTGTGTGTGTGTGTGTGTGTGTGTGTGTGTGTGTGTGTGTGTGTGTGTGTGTGTGTGTGTGTGTGTGTGTGTGTGTGTGTGTGTGTGTGGGCGTGTGGGTGTGTGGGGGGGGGGTGATAAACAATAGACCCAGAGAACGTCAAGCCTATAGTTTTCTGTCTGGCTCCTGATAAAAATAATATCCTAGTATTGTGTAAGTTGACTTAGGTTCATTAAGAATATCTGATAAACAATCCTACTCCTGTGGATTTGATATCATGAGGAGTTGGGAATACCCATCAATAGTGTAACAGGCAGTACCCCCCCCCCCCCACACACACACACACACACACACACACACACACACACACACACATACTACACACACACACACAGACAAACACACATACACCACACACATAATTACACTCTCTCTCTGAAGCAATTAGGAACGGCCGGGCAAGAGAGAAAGACAGATCTTTGGTTCAGCTCATTGCAGACTGTTATATAACTCGAGTTGGGGAGAGGAAAAGACAAAGATGCACGTTGCAGTAAACCAGCGCTGTGCAGAGGCTCATAAAGCAGGGAGGAGGGTATATATCAATCTGCCGCTATTGGATAATTCATTGCACCATTGAACTGCTGCACTGTGGGTAGTAGAGCTTGATTTATAACCCTGGCCAATAAGGGGGAAGTGTTTCCAGCTTCTCCAGTACATTTGCTGCTTTTTGTATTTGTTGTTAGGAACAGCATTGACAACTTATGGCCGAAATACTAAATACTTTCATCAAAGAAAACCCCTTTGTCATTTATTCATTGACACAGTGTCTATGAAGACAATCAGTCTTCATAGAGTTGTTGAAGGAAGAGAAGGATTGAAACGTGAGTGAAGGTTGGAGAGAGGAATGCCAGCAATGAAGACAATAAGTCTTCATAGTCTTAAAAGCCTTAAAGTCTCGCTCAAGGAGAAGTCCCGTTCTTGAATTTTGTTGCATTGTTGCAGGAAATATCCCTGTTGTAAATACAATCCCACCGTTTTTCACCCAAATCTTTGGGATAACAACGAGCAACGCTTTCTGTGGTCCACAAACTCCTGCTGACATTCCTCTCTCCAACTCTCTCTCACGTTTCAATCCTTCTCTCCCTTCATCAACTCTTACGACTCTAACGAGACTTCTCCTCGGGCGAGACTCCCATATATATCCCAAACGCGTGTTCGGCTGCTTCCAAAGCTGTATCTTTGTTTTAACAAACAGACCGGATCAAGCCAAAGGATTAAAGAAAAAGGTGATCTCTCTGGAGGGATCCTTTCCATAATGTTGTCGACATGAATACCAATCTGAGCCTGGTGGCAGAAACAGCCTTCAGAGGACGTGTATTGACCGGGTTAGTCCTTCATCCCCCTCCTGGGACCGCAGCCTCAGAGCCCTCAGAACCCCTCAGAACCCTCAGAACCCAGCAGAACCTTCAGAACCCTGCGGGTTGTGCTGCTTCGGTCACAGCTGCAGGCATCCAGAGCACGTCTCATCGGAGGCACCCCGAGCGCCTCATCTGATCATCAAGACGTGATGGATATGATCGGGTTCATGTTGTTGTTGTTGTGGTTGGCGGGGGTGTCTTACAATTCCTGCAAATGTGTCCTTGATCATTCACAGGGTACGTGACGCTCTGCTAAGAACCGCTTTATTCACCACATGATGCCGCTACGTTCAACCGGAACCTGCGTTCTACGCATCAGGTTGCTTTTATTTTTCTCTTGATGAATTCACCAGATCAGATCAGATGGTGGTGCTGGCAGATTCCCAGTCCAGGTAATCCATAATGGTGCTCCCTGGTTTGTAGGCCCCATGCAGGGCTCGGCCGGGGAGCAGCAGGGACCCCCGGTCCTTTAGATGTGCTCTCGAGGGTAGCCTTGTTATGAAGCACTGCGATGAGAGGGGGAGAAGGAAGGCAGTTCAAAGGAATCAATTTCCAATGGCCCATGGGGAAATTAAACGAAGTGGTCAAAGAGCACGATAAATCAGCTGCTTGTAGATCTGCCGTCTCAGCAGCTTTGACACCGGATTTGTGTTGAAAATATTACTCTCATTCTTCAGACGCAAAGCGTGTATTTCATCATGATACCGGAGAGGACTCTCACAGTGACACTCAGCCGCTGAAGACTATATACTGTAACACTATGCAACAAACAAGGATTCCCCACCTGCTCTCTGTTGATGGAAACAGTTGGATAAGTAATGCATAAACTCGCATGAAGACTCCTACCTTTGCTATATCCTACAGAAGCGGATGTCATATTGAGGTTTCAGTTCCATGAAGGGAATGAGAAGACATCTTCATCTTCATCGAATCTCTGCTACAGCAGAGCAAATCCCAAAAGACCATAAGTTGATTTTGCCCCAAATGTCCAGCAAAATCAAATAACATCTGCTAGTGTCTCTGTGTTTATTGTAATATGTTTTTATGTATGTTTGTGCGTCTGTATGAGTGTGTGCGTGTGTGTGTGTGTGTGTGCGTGTGTGTGTGTATGTGTGTGTGCACACGTGTGTGTATTTGTGTGTGTGTGTGAGCATGTGTATGTGTTTGTTTGTGTGTGTGTGTGTGTTTGTGTGTGTGTGCGTGCGTGCGTGCATGTGTGTATGTATGTGTGTGTGTGTGTGTGTGTGTGTGTGTGTGTGTGTGTGTGTATAGTATGTATGTGTGCATGGGTGTATTTGCATGTGTGCGTGCGTGTGTGTCTGTTTGTGTTTGTGTGTGTGTGTATGTGCACACACATGCATGTGTGTGTGTGGCCCACATGGCCTTTGGGGGGGGGGTGTGCGGCCCACATGGCCTCCTCTATTTCCTACCACTGCTGTACACATCTTTCCATTTTCCTTGGAGATAAAGGAGAGACCAGTTCAGGGTCCGGCAAGGGGAAAACGCCACGCACTGTAGCGTATACGAGCACTCATCCCACGCAACGCACTTGAATCTACACCGAGTACTCTTGTGTGTAGAATGTACGACACATGATCTTTTGAGAGACTTAGAGGAACTTGAATAATTCAGCAGCCGTGGCCACGCGCTGAACAGATTTAACCAGTGCAACTCGTATGCTAGAGTGTCTCAAAACCAATCACGTTTCTGCTGTGCGTGGAGACCTGAGGTTTGATGTGTGTACTCATTGTGCGTCGCGTGTTGTCCCCCTTCCTGGAAAAGAGCAGACCAGGGGAACAACCCAGCAGCTGACACTAGCGACACACGGCCACTCTCGACTTGGCCTTCTGGGTCTTTTTTACATGCACGTTTTAAGTGCTGTTGTGGACCCATTACCATTTACATTTACATTTGACCCCTTTCTTATTATTTTCATCTCATTTTGATGTGAACATTAAACAAGTTAAATCCAACTAATGAAAGGATTTGGCCGGTTTGTTTAGCTGAATGTGGAGATGAAAATCAGTTGTGATTCTAGTTTAGCTCCCCTCCTCTCACAGTGCCGACGCATTCCCACAGGGCAGTTGGCCCTATCCATTGACCTCCATTATATCCCAAACGCGTGTTCGGCTGCTTCCAAAGCTGTATCTTTGTTTTGTCCAACTCAGGTCAGCGCAAACGACCTGCCCTGGCCAGGTAGCGCTCCAACAGTACCCACAAGCAATCAAATCCGCAAGTGTTGATTCTGTGTTTACACACCACTGGCCATGCTCAAGGTCGGAGAGTGAGAAGATCAGGTAGAGGTCAGAGTGAAGATGGAGTGAAGATGGTGGATGTGCTTCAGGCAGCATTGTGATTCTGAATTCGGACATCTCGATATGTCGGGGGTGAGTGTTGTGAGGGTGTGTTTTTAACTGATCTGAACGCAGCCTAAGCCTTCTGTGTTTATAGGCCACTAGGCCAGGCACATTTGGAGAAAATACCAAGCCAGGGTCGTTTGAAAGGGCTGACTTAGGTTGGACTAAATTATGTTAAAGCTATCGGAGCTGCTAAAGGATATAATGGATGTCAATGGTTCGCCAACTGCCCAATTAGAACAAGTCTTCATCGCGAGAGGCTGTGAGTGGACCTCAAAGCACAGCGGATTTACATCCCAGCGTACCGTGCCAACAATTAACCTGTGGTCTTAACAAACCGGCTGCACCGTTTAACAACGTCTTAAAGCAACCAGGATTCCATTATTCAGTCTTTATAAAACCAATCTCGAGTTCTTAATGTTACGTTTATTTGAACCAGATTTCAGTCAAGTCGCATAATTGTATTATAACGTGAGCCAGGTGTGATGTCACAAAGTTAACGAGGTATCGAAAAAGAAATGGTCACTGGCATCGAACCTTAGTACACACTAAGTACACATTTTAACGATACCCAGCCCTGTTTGTGGTATTGTATCCGATATCATAGCCAGTGTTTTAAAGGACGTCAGGTCTCCATATGATAAACTCCTGCTCCAGGCGGCTGCCTTCATCTCCTCAGGTCGGTCTGAGCTCCATGTGTCTCTGGTTGTCTCTCTCCCGCGTGCCTCAGAGTAAACGGTTCCATATAAACGCTGCTCTCTTAAAACAAGGACGTAATTCCAACAGTCTGTTCTCTGCAGCGCCAGTGGGCAGAGAGGAAGTAGCAACAGCAGGCAGCGCAAGCACACACACACTGCACACAACACACGTACGCAGCAACTTTCAAAAGCTTACACACACACACGCAGACACAAAACATGCACAACCAAACAACCACACACCCGCACATCTACGTGCTTGCACGCACACAGACTA
>NC_079433.1:15694562-15714562 GCF_026213295.1 Gadus chalcogrammus | reverse complement strand
GCTCTCATACTCCCTTGCATAGCGGGGTAATGTTTGTTTTCACCACGTTGCCTTCAAAGAGAGTGAAACAGAGATCTTTGAATTTGCCTCTTCAAATGTCTTGATGAACTATAGTTTGTTTGGGTACGTTTGAACGTACTCTAACGCTACGCATGCGGCATTGTTCACATAATCCGCTACGTTCTATCTTCAGTCTCGGCTCGTGTCTTCGTACAGACGGTGTTATTTAGAACCAGCTCACATAGTTGCTCTTCACATTCAGCGCCATTGTTCACTACTACTTCTTTGCTGTGTCCTGTCACGGTTTTCGGTATAATGCCCCAAGGTTTCCGTTGGTACTGCACCTTGCGCATCCGTAGACTCAAGGCCGAGGGGGACGTGCTTGAAGGGGACACCAAACCAACGCAGGATTCGTGCAGCAGTCCTCATTCGTGTGCGTTTATTTGTCAGCCGTTGAGTACATCATGGCCTGAACCCAGAACACACTCATTGCCAAAGAGAGAAGCACTGCTTGGGACAACCTTTCCCCAAAGCAATACTTATACTTATACTTATCTCCCGCTGACAACATAATGTGTAACCTATGCAATCACAGTGTGCCACCAACATGCAAAAGCAATTTCCTCTCACATTAAGAGCTCAACTCTGATGCATACAGGCCTAGCTTCACTGAGGTGTGTTCTAATGCTCTGTTTTCAAAGAGTAGAGTAGAACCAACTCACCAGGACAACACTGCAGAATGGTGTTTCTTATTTATTATGAAATCGGTGCAAACTGACATCACCTGCAATAAGAAGCCAATAACCCGTATTGGAACTGGCTGGCACCGATACCAGTAAGAACAGGAAACTTTGGTTTGTCACTCACTTTTTACCTACACAAGCATTTAAGACGAGATTATCTGAACCAACAGCTCTTATATGTACCAATAATAATTAATGTTTAAAGAATTATCACACTCCTCACCCTGTATTAATATGAATTTAAGGTCACGGCAGATCTGCCAAGAGCAGTTTGAGTACTGAAATTGATTGATTGATGTATGAGTAAGTGCCTGCTTCTCCACACTGGAATATAGGCAAATATATTGCCTGTCAAATATATCGCCTGTCAAATCAATTGCCTGTGAAATGGATCACACAGCGAAGCATTTGAAATCCTGCTTCCCAACCTCCTCCATACAAATAAAACCTAGGGATGAATCTTATATTGGCTGGGAGTTAGATGCACGTGTTCAGAATAATCCAGTAGTTTGGGATGACACAAAGCTCTGTCTTGCTACAATTTAAGATATTACGTTCAATGTTTGTTCGCTTTTATGGGCCTGTTTTTGACAACTAACAATTCTGCAGCCATAACGTGCAATTCACCTAATTCTTCACTTTATGAATTTGAAACAGGAAGTGAATATGAAGTGCATCGCCGCTTTCCCCTCAGAATAATAAAGCCTTCCTTCCTCCCGTCCTCTTCATGATGAGTCGGGTGGCGAGGGCATTGGGTAGGTAACATCAAGGTAACCTAATGTAACGTGATTCGATTTCATCCCATCTGCCTTGCAGACTGTAGGGAGATCAGATAACTTCAGTCTTAGAATAATAGCATTGGATTCACCCAAGACACATAGTCTCCCAGAGCATCTCCCTGACTTACAGCAGACAGATGGCTGTGGCGTTTGTAACATATTACACTCAAATAGTAGACAGATCATTGGGGACCAATGTTATTTCACCGTAGCTTCTCCTCCACTAAAGTCTTACTTATTTAAGAATTCCACCTAGCCATAAACACATCCACTTTATACTATTCTGTCTATTTCATTAACGGTTGAGTAGAGATTTGACATTTTAATGAAACGACAAATGCAAATTCAATAGTTTTGTTCAACAGCATGAAAGAAGAATTAGTTTTAGCCATTTTTTTTGATCAAACAGGCAGTGTTCCTCTTTTTAAAGGCGGGCCTGGCGTTAGACGTTCAGGCCTGTAATGCAGAACTTATGCAGTGTGTGACTCATGTTTTATAAGTGATGTAAATATATTAGCCCTTGGAATAAATAGTGAGCATGTATTTGCATAGGTGTGTGGAGGCTCTTATGTATGCCCTCCATCACAGAGAGCGGCCTCACAAAACACCAGAGGTGACACTCACACATGGAGTCTGGCCATCCCATAATACATCAGGTCATTGGATGGTTCGTCATCAATCATAAACGCACCACTGACAAACGTCAATAGAATGACACATCACTGCATTTAGCCTGGCCACAAACTGTCAGTTCAACGTCCTCTGAGAGAGAACCAGTCTGAGGTCATCTGAGTGGTATAAGGCCCCCGTGGGCCCCAGTGGGCCCCAGTGGGCCCCGGGGTCTGGCCCCACAGGCCCTCCTCTGATCATTGATCTGAAAGAGACGCTGGGGAAATGGGCTTTCTTTAAAATGATTACGACTGAAAAATCATTTTTCTTTGAGGATTTGAATGATTGAATTCCTATAGTGCCAGTCAGGTGACCTCAGAAGTTCCTAATCCACCGTGTGTCTTGCAGACAGGTCCTACATGATGTTGGTTTAAGAGGCCTGCACTGGCTTGAATGCACTTGTTACTCGTAATGAAATAGGCTGAATCCATCAACATATTATTTTTGTAAACACATTATTTGTGTTTGCTTTTGCCCTCTCATTGTTTCACAGCTCACTGCTCATGTCATTTTGGGGATTGTGTTTGGTCCACATAAATATATGATTGAATACATTATTGAAACATCATAACTCTTATGTTGGTTAGAATAACAAGGTATGCAGACCCTCAGAGAGCTCCAAGTAAATATGGATCAGTGAGAAGGGATGAGGTTTCTACACGTGTTTATTCAGTGCATGGCGTTCTTTAATTACGCTTCATTAACAGTGTTTTTCATTTAGAAAGAAATAACAAAAAACTCTTATAAACCTCAGTTGTCTAGTTTACTACTGTGAGTTTAAATTAAAGTGAAAGGTAAATCCCGCAATTATGGCAAACAGCACAATAAGTTAGCAATGACACATTAGGTTTCTGTACCAAAGAACACATTTACAACAAAAATACATGTTTTAGGAGTAGACTAAACATTACAAATTGCATGTGTGGACCGTAATGGACTGTTTTACAGGACAGTGTGTCTTTCACAGGAGATTCAGCAATATTTACTTTAAAAAAATCATACAAAGGCATTGATTTACTTTGTTGTCATATACAAAAATCATCATATTGTAACTGTGAACATGTTTTGTTGGCCTACATAGAGATTCTCAAAGGAAAACGTGGACAAAGTGTTAGTGATTTGCCACATTGTTATATTTTTCTTTTGTTTTCTATGGCATTTCACCAACTTTTTGAATGTTTTATTGCAAATCAACTCTGCCATAATCCATTCATCCTATATAAACTCCCTAGCCCGTTGAAGCGTGAAAGCAATCCCTCTGATTTGTTCGAACCTCTGTGGATGAGGACACACTGCCCCCTTTGGTAGAAAAGTAGAAATGCAACTATGTAACTAATATAACTGCGGCACAAAACGCTGCCCAATGAGAACGAATACTGCTGGGGTTGTGTTCAGCCTTATACAAAACTATGAAACTACATTCCGCTGCTACAAGAACACTATCGTTAAAATGTTAAACACATACACAAAGACAAGTCAGAGAGGGAAAATAAATAGAGAAAATAAATAACACTGCCGTCTCCTGTTCTTTTGATAATGTCTGAATCTAGAGAGAGGATCCTAACTCAATAAATATGAAAAATAATAAGTAAAAGATGATAACGATAATTTAGCAGATTATCACGACGTAACTTTAAAGTAGGATACATGTTTAACGGCCCACCATTTTGGTCTGATAAAGTCAGTGACATTTATATCGAAAAATATTTTTTCACATTGAGAGGGACAATAAAATATTAAGAGGGACAATAAAATATACTTTTACTGTACAACATGACACCAAACTATTTTGGAGTGAGATGATTTTAGGAATCTACTGCTTCTTGATGACATGTTCAACAGATCTGAAGAGAAATTCCCCACATTCCCACCTCACACGATTGAAGGTAATAAAAATACTGACCCCAGCGCTACAGATTAGCAATTATGGTGGTAAGAAAAGCAGTATAAAAATAAGACTAAAAGACCAAAATGCCCTTTTGAAAATTTCTTAAAATCTCCAGACAAATAGGAGAGGAAATAATTCACAAATGTTTGACTTTCATTTCTCGTTAGAAAACCCCCAAATACTGAACTTTGATCAATTCAGTGGCAGTGAGAAGAGAAGAGAGGGATTGTGGGAAATCCTGGGCAATACTAGGCAGCCATGTTGTGGAACACCATCCATCTTCAATGGAACTCCAGGAAAAGAAAACGAATGGCAGGTCAAAATGCTTGGCTCCAGGGCCAGGGCGGGGGTCCTGCCTGCGGTCTGGCTGGAGGGGCGTCCTGGGCGGTGGGTCAAACCGGGGGGGGGGGAGAAGGGAGACGCTAGGGGCAGGAGAGCCGAGCTCCAGGACATGGTTGTGACTCCGCTGAACCCAGAGAAAGAGACAATAGGAAGTCTGGTTAGTAAACACCGGGGAACACAAACCATTAGAGCTGGGATGGTCACCGGCAGCGCAGTGTTTACCGGCCACAGTGGGCCGGCCAGTAAACAGAGGACTCACATTGCCAGACCGCCGTGGACACTTCATACCGCAATAACAGAACCGAAATGAAAGCCACATGGGCATGGCTCCTCCGCGCCTCCAGCCCTAATGGCCTTGTGGAAAGGCCTGCAGAGGGGGACCAGCAGCTGGGCTTGGTGTTATTGCTCTGGGCTCTCCTGCTCACGTCTATAGTAGAGCTAAGGCTAAAGGTGTCTGACTCACGCAGGATTGTCAACGCACAGTTTACACGATAATTGGACCGTCAATAGCGCTGTTAAAATGATCGGGGGCAATCCCTCTTCAGAAGCTCAAATGCGTGTACGGTCGTCAGCCATATGATGGCGTTCCTGATGCCTCTCTAATCTCAATCACAAAGAGCTATTGAGCCAGGGAGGATTAAATAGCCAAAGAATGTGTCTTGCTGTCTTGGTGCTATCACAAATAGAAGTAGGGGTTCCACAAATACAAAAAACATTTACATTTATACAGATGAATTGTACCCAAAATGACCTTTTTTTCATGACATGTATTCCAAAAAGAACTTAACATAAATGCAAGTATATGAAATAAACAAAATTGTATTTATTATTATAATTAATTCGTATATTAACGACTATGTTCCACTGAGTTATCCCATGACCCCCAGGCCCCTTACCTCCCAGGGCCCCGGCCTGCTCGGGGCCTCTCTAGTCCGGGCTGATCTCCGTCTCCTGGTGGACCACCACCTTGGTGACGGACATGTCCGGGTGCTGCTCCTTGGCCTCCTTGATGGCCTGGGCCAGCGCCTGGGGGGGGGGGGGGGGGACACAGAGCCATAAGAGAGGGGAGGAGGGGCCACAGTAGCTCAGGAGGTGGAGCGGGTTGACTGCTAACCAGAAGGTTTCTAGTTTGATTCCCGGCTCCTCCTAGCTGAGTGTAGAGGTTTCCCTGAGCAAGGCACATAACCCTGACTGCTCCTGACGAGCTGGCTGTCGCCCTGCGTGGTTGACCCCACTGTCGGTGTGTGAATGTGTGACTGAATGGTTACAGAGTCGCTTTGGATGAAAGCGTCAGCAAAATGCCCTTAATGTAAATGCGGAGCCTCAACACGTAAGCACACGTGGTCCGCTCAAGTAGAGGATCAACAGATACGGTGAAGCAGCAGAGATAAGACTGCACTGCGGAAGGATTCATCAGGGAACTTTCTGGTGTTTTACCGTATTCAATGAAAACGTTCACCCGCTATTTAATAAGCAGAATAGAGAGTTCCTGGCATGAAAGCTGCCATAAATATTATGGCTGTGAAGCCCTTTGAGACTGTAATGGTGATGGCTACACAAAATAAAATAAAATTGAATTGAATAGATCAGCCCTCTTACAATGCTAACGTAGCACCTAGCAACAGTGCTAACCTGCTACAGAAAGCTAGCAGAGAGGAAGCTAGCGCACGGCCGGGAGACACCAGAGATAAGGGAGAGATGTCAGCGGCTCCTCACCTTATCGTGATCGATCTCTGTGTCCCCGGTGATCACGATCCTCTTCTCGATACGGGTCTCTGAGACGCCTCCTTTCACGGTCTGAAAGGAGAGCACAGCTTAGCGACAAACCGTCACGCACTACAGCGCTATGCTTCAGTACCCAAAACAGTTGAAGTGGATGAAGTGGCCTAATCTTCGGAACAGAACCTTATCCAAGTTCAGTCAAACTTTTCTGTGTCCCTCAAACTTTAGTGAAAAAGGTTTTAGAATAGGAGGGGTGGATGTTTGAAGAGTCCGAGGGCCAGTGATGATGGGGCTCTAGGGAAAAGACCCTGAGAGCTCAAAGCACTGCAACAAATTGTAAGTGAGTCACCTAGTCAATGGCTCGGTGAAAATACTCAATCCAGGAAGCACCCAAGCAGCTGACACATGCTTACAGAATCACAGAACTAACAAGTGTGTTTACTATTACAATCAGGGCATTTAGCAGACGCTTTTATCCAAAGCGACTTACATCGGTTAATACACACATTGACACACCAACGGCAGAGTCAACCATGCAAGGCGACAGCCAGCTCGTCAGGAGCAGTTAGGGTTCAGTGTCTTTACAAGACAACTGCTCTACCTCCTGAGCTAAGCCGACCCGCCAATGTTTGCCTGATTGTGATTGGCCAGACGGCGGTGCAGCGAGCAGTGTGGGGCTACCTTGGTGATCTGCGTGGTGGTGGTGCGGCTGACGGTCTCTGAGGTGATGGTCTGGGCGTTCAGCAGCAGGGTGGAGTCCCTCTCGTTCCCCATGGTGTCTGCCGACTGTGAGAGAGACACCTTTTCGATGTTAGACGACGCTGAGTTGGAATCTTACGACAAAGTACAGTCAGTCCATTCTGATGATGCTGGGACGCTCTGGGATACAGACTACCACTAAGATCTCCCCTGTATGCCTTAAATTTAGGTCCTTGAGATTGTAAGGTATACCACCATCTGAAATCTAATGCTGGACCTTCCGTGGTTGAGAAAGAGCCCCCCATGCAGAACCAATAGGGGCGTTTTTCCCCCTGCACTTTGGCCTTTACGAATCGTACCGTAATATACTGTGCCTTCTTGTATGAGAGGCATCGCCAAGCATTAAGAGTGTGGCTAGAGTTCTGAACGGCTTGATTCTTTATTATTTGTTGCTGTAACTATAAAAGCCTGATAAGGAAGGGTAGTGAAGCGCCCTTCCAAATTCTTTCACTATATTCTCCTGCAATGCAAAGTAGCTTGTTGAATAAAGCTGTTTGATCAAATTGATTTCTTTCAGATTAGTCTTGGTGTAAAGACAATATTTCACACTATTAGATCGCTGTAATCGATTTCAACATGATTTATTCCTAGTATCAAGGACATTTTGTGGCTTTATCTGTGAAACGTTGTCCAATGTGTTACAAATAGGACTAATATGAAATCAATGAGCTATTGAGATTAGGAAGCAAAAAAGGGGGAATATTGAACGTCAGACTGAATTCATCTTCGCGGACATCATTGTGTGTGGCCGTCCGTCTGAAAAAACGGACTATATGAAATTTGTCTAAAATGTATTAATACGATTTTCCAAGGCTATGATATAAAAAATGGACAGGCAATGCAAGTGTGAGTTTTCTGTCATCAACTCAAGATGGGTGCGTCATCAGTTAAAGACATGCCTCACACCCTGGGACTGGGGGAGACTGGATTGTAACACAGTGGGACTGTGGGAGACTGGATTGTAACCCAGTGGGACTGTGGGAGACTGGATTGTAACCCAGTGGGACTGTGGGAGACTGGATTGTAACCCAGTGGGACTGTGGGAGACTGGATTGTAACCCAGTGGGACTGGGGGAGACTGGATTGTAACACAGTGGGACTGTGGGAGACTGGATTGTAACACAGTGGGACTGTGGGAGACTGGATTGTAACCCAGTGGGACTGTGGGAGGCTGGGCTATAACACACAGTTGGACTGGGGGGGGCGCTGGTGGCCTGACAGCCAGAGTACTCCTCACCTGCGCTGACTCGTACAGGATGGTCTTGGTCTCGGTGTGCAGGATGGGGACGTCCTGGTTGGCCAGCGTCCCGCGCAGGGAGTTGGTGACGTCGGAGATGGTGATGGTTTGAGTCCTTTGCACTGGAGACTAGCGGCAGAGGGGACGAGAGACACACAGTCAGGACGTTGTGTGGAATCACATCCACCCCCCAAACTAACACATAGACCGGTGTTCCAGGGCAAACTCGCTGCTAGACTCAGGGTCTCAGTTTGCTCTGCGAAACCAACCAATGACTTAATCCAGAACGATCTTCTTCATATTGGCATGTTTTCACCTGAAACTTTACGCGTAAGGCCTCTTCACCACGTCTCAGACCTGATCTGCCCTTGGGCCCCGCTGTGACTCGGGGTCAAGCATTTGACCTTGACCCCGAGTTACAGCACCCCCTAAGGGCCAATTGGTGTCAAACCTTTTGGAAACCTGTTTACCGGGAATAAATATGTTGTTGACGAGTCTTTTGTGCAATAAGGGGTTGAGCTATGAAAATTCATCATAATAATAATAATATCCACTGAAAAGACAACAGGTGTACACAGAGTCTGTGAATACTTGATCAATCAATAGATACATCATAAGCAGAAGCCAAGTATATTGTGAAGTCCTGGCTGGAAAGAGACTAGATAAGGTCTACTGCAGCAGTGACTCATTTTAGTAAGACGGCTTGCTTTAGGGCAAAGCTTTTCAAAATAAGAGCTCCCTACGGGACGAGGATGGAGCTTGAAAGTAACCCCGGCTCACAAGACTGTAACTTCTGAATGTAACTTTTCACCTTTCATCTCAAACCTGCATGTGGAGGAGAAGGTTAATTAATGATCTCTCTTATGGCCGTTCTAATGATATGATAATCAATATACAATATCCCCTCTGTGATCTTAAGGGTTGGGGTTGGATGGAGAGACAGAGAGATGATATATACATATATAGATTATATATAGATGAAACAGAGCGAGAGAGAGAGAGAGAGAGAGAGAAGGAGAGAGAGAGAGAGAGAGAGAGAGAGAGAGAGAGAGAGAGAGAGAGAGAGAGAGAGAGAGAGGGAGAGAGGGAGAGAGAGAGAGAGAGAGAGAGAGAGAGAGAGAGCGAGAGAGAGAGAGAGAGGGAGAGAGGGAGAGAGAGAGAGAGAGAGAGAGAGAGAGAGAGAGAGAGAGAGAGAGTGAGAGAGAGAGAGAGAGAGAGAGAGTGAATTATCTTATTTAGGGTGCCTCGTGTTGCTTATCTGCTCATACCTATCCCATAATATGTAATAAAGACATGAACAGATGTTAATTTGGTATCTTTAGTACAACACTGACCATTAACCAGATATGACATAAATCAATATATTTACACATTCCATATTTGATACATTTCTTTGTATTGTTGGATAATGAGGGATTGCCACAGTGTAACACACTGCAGACTTCAGGGTCAGCCCCATTGCTCCTGTGTTGTGTGTCAGGGGACAGTGGCCTGGTTCCCATTGTAGTCAGCATTCACTCACAATAACCTGTTCATCAGAGACCGCCTCTCCCAGTTCACTTGTGGACCACTACTAATCATTATTTAACTAAAGTTATGCCTATAAAAAGGGCAGAAGGAAACAGCTGACCAAATAAGACAAAAAAATGAATAAAATGAAAACCTTGATAGTGGTCTCTTTATAAATGTTTCACAGTGAAAGTACAGAGAAGTCTTAGTCTCTAAAATATGGGACACACTTCTTTTGTTCTGCTGCTCACTGTGCTGGGGTTCCCGTCCTTGGAGTGACATTTTGTCCGCCTGCCCGGGGGCGAGCCGCTGCCTGAGCCCGTCAGTGTTGGGGATGTGTTCACAGAGCAGCGGGACGTGGCTCTGGTGTAGGATGCTAAAGCAAAGGTCACTCCGGGATGAGACCGTAGGACTCACAAGGAAACGCAGGAGGCTGCTCTGTTTTAAACGTGTAGTGTGTTCGATTCGAGCTGCTTAACTCACGGTAAGAATCTGAGCAGGGATGTCATCAGAAATGTTGAGTGTTTGTTGTTCACAAAACAGCATTTCTTATGTGTCAGGACGAGAACCTCAACAAAATGAAGATTATTGTTTTTTCCATTCATACTGTAATTCTGAGAATTCTAGACCCACCTGAAAGGGGAACAAAGTTGAAGAACTCTACGCTACACTTAGAACATGTAGGAATACGGGCATGCATCCTTCACAGGTTTAGAAGATAAACAACACAATTACTAT
Organism: Gadus chalcogrammus; assembly: GCF_026213295.1. Lineage (NCBI taxonomy): Eukaryota > Metazoa > Chordata > Actinopteri > Gadiformes > Gadidae > Gadus > Gadus chalcogrammus. The sequence continues at coordinate 15,704,176 of NC_079433.1, read as the reverse complement.
GCAGCATCTATTAATTCAATTAGTTCCCAGAGTCCACCTATATGCATTCAATCCATCAAATTAAAATCCTCTATTAACGTTCCTCCACCAAGGAACTGCGCTCTGTGTCTTCATGTCAGAGTCTCTGCGTGTGTCTTTTGCATGGCTTCCAACCTAGTTTTTAGTTCAATGCAAATAATATATGAATAATCATCAAAGAGCTTGTCACTTGAACTAGAAATACTAATTCGAAAAGAACACTCCAATTGACATTCTCCCAATCTTGAGAGTCAACATTTTCAGTAAAATCACAAAATGAAAACTAAATCAACAAGTTCTTTGGGAGTGATCTAGACGGACTGGGAGCCAAATTAAATCATTTGAGATCGATGTCAAGAACAGATCTTCTTGTATTGTTCACAAGGCTGTAATACAACATTTTGGCAATTCATCTACCACTAAAAACATGAGTGTCAAAGAGCAGAACAGAGAAAGCTCTTTGTTCAGACACTTCTACATCATCCCAGTAGTTTTGGAAAGGGGCAGGGCAGTGATTTTATAACCACACAGATTCGATTTGCAAGCAACATATGTACCATGTTTCTATCTGTTTGGTCCCTGGGGGTTCAGGTAAACAAAGACCACTGTCAAGTCTTGTGAGGAGCGTTGCTTTAAGGCCATTGCATAATCCACAAGTATCACTGACCAGCGTGTGGATACATCACAAAAACAAGTTCAACGTCCAAAACCCAGAACTTATGCACAAAAGTCCAAAAATCATTTTCAGCATTTCAGAACTTGGGTAACCCAGTGACACTAAACATTACAGGTCACGTTCGATCCTGCTTGACGACAACATTTAGCTAAGTATGGCTGAGCGTTTTAGGATTGTATGTTGCAGAACTAGCAGGAAATAGCTATTTAACCTCTTGCACCACGACTGTCCGTCTCTGGTCGCTATAGAGCGCAGAAATGTCTCTTAAGTCCAGGTTGTCCTAGACGCACTGGGTTTAACGTGGATCGGACACAGCGCTGTGTGAGTGTGGGTGAAGGTGTGTATGAGGGGGGGGGGGGCAGGGTATATATACGGAGCCGGTGAGTGGATACGGGTCACAGACTGAACCATTGTACTGATCTTCTAACATCATCACGGGTTCAGCCTTACAGGATGTGTGTGTGTGCGTGTGTGCGTGCGTGCGCGTATGCGTGAGTGCGTGTGCCAGTGAGTGTGTTTTCAGAGGAAGATCATCCACAGCATGGTCAGCGCCACCACCAGGAGGCCGGAGGACAGGAGGAAGGAGAGGCGTGACTGGGGCAGCCTGGCCGGGCGGGGCCCGCCCCAGGCCCCCAGAGGCTCCTCCTCCCCCACTGGCACCCTAAGGGCGTGGCCCCGGCTCGGGGCTCGCTCCTCCTCCTCCTCCTCCTCCCGCTGCGCCCTCGCTCCCACTACCTCCTCCTCACTATCCGCCTCCTCGCTCTCTCCCGGTGGGGCCGGGGCGTGGGCGGCGTGGCTCCAGAGCAGGGGCGGGCCCCTGGGGACCGGGGCCCCCCACGCGCTCACCACTCTTACCTTGTGCACGGCCGCGGCCAGAGGGCGACTCCTGCCTCGCTGGGCGTCGCCCGAAGGGAGACCAAGAGAGACAGAGACACAGTGGATGGATGAGCAAGAGGGGGGATGGCAGACAGACAGACAGACAGACAGACAGACAGACAGACAGACAGACAGACAGACAGACAGACAGACAGACAGACAGACAGACAGACAGACAGGGGACACACAGGGGGAGGGGGGCAGACAGACAGGACACACAGGAGGAGGGGAGGAGGAGGTGGGGCAGGGGTGCATGTGGTCTCAGAGGAAGGGGAGAGTTATAGGCTTGAAATGTCAGAGAGAGCGGGCCCCAGCGCGGATCTTCGCGGGACCCGTGTCGTCTGCTCCCGTTCCGTACGCGTTTCATAAGCTTAGCTTAGCTAACAGTGCGCCTTTATCACACTCTATGCGGAGTGACTTTACAAACCTATTCAAACCATGATGAAAGAAAGCAACATTTGCTATTGCAAAAATATTGGAGCACTTAGCAAAGGGGACCGCGTGTGGATAAACAAGGAATGCTTTGCATGGATAAGGAATTGCAGCGGGAATATCGTTCAAAACACCTCTCCAATGTTGTCTCCGTCTGGAGTATGACCAGATACATGGGACCTCCACCTGTGTGAATAAACACGTCTGGCCAGGTCAAAGGCCACCACAGTACTAGTCCTATCCATGGAGGGCATGGAGCAGGTATCCACACAGAAACAGAGGAGTCCTCCTACTTTCTTTTGTTTTTGCTCCAAAAGAAAGGTGAACCTGTGAGGTTGGGCACAGTTCAACAGAGAGAGCACTAGGACAGCGGGAGGACGTCCGGGATTGGCTGAAGCATACTACGGTTGCGGTGGCAGGAGAGAGAGAGAGAGGGAGACAGAGAGAGAGGGAGAGGGAGAGGGAGAGGGAGAGGGAGAGGGAGAGAGAGAGAGAGAGAGAGAGAGAGAGAGAGAGAGAGAGAGAGAGAGAGAGAGAGAGAGAGAGAGAGAAAGAGAGTGAGGGGACAGCGAGAGGCCAACGGTCCGTGCCCTCGCGGCAGCGGTTTCGGAGAAGGCATTCTGTGGCGGCTAAAACGTTAGCTTAGTGCAAACCGTCGTGGCAGTGCAATGTCTTACAGATGTGTAGAGAGGAGAGGGCCAACCTCAAGGGAGCTGGCCTTCTGGTTACTGGGTGGCAGGACCGCAACGTGGCACTCTCCCGGACTGATCTGTACGTGGATACCGTCGGCCTATCACGTGGCTGTGAGCCTGGAGGAGGCGGGGCCTAGGCCAGGACTCAGGAGAGCCTCCAACGTGTGGGGGTCATGCAGGGACACAAGGTGTATGTTCAAGGTTGTTTTGTTCGTTTTTGTCTTGATTATAATTTTTTTTTAACCACGTTTTTACCCAGTAGTTTTACATCCATTATGCAACAAGATGTGCTCTCTGTGTTTCTGTGTGTGTGTACAATTTGTGCCATTCAAGGACATAAGTGTGGGCCGTGTGACCTCTGAGAGGGGGGCGGGGGGGGGGCGGTGTGACCTCTGGGAGGAGGGGGCGGTGTGACCTCTGGGAGGGGGCGGAGCCTGCCAGGTCAGGTCTGGGACAGGAACTGCATCTTGAAGCTGTGAGCGGACGAGGACCGCGGGCCGGGGAGGGGGGGTGAGGAGGAGGGTCTACGGGCGGACCCCCGCAGGAAGGAGCCTCCTGCGCCGCCGGACGGGTGGAGGGAGCGGGGCAGGAGGGGGGGGGACGGCGAGGAGGACGCGGTGGACGGAGACTCGAGGGGCGACCCGGGGCAGGACTTCAGGGGGGGTTAGAGTGTGGTGGGGGGGGGGGGGGGGGGGGAGTATGACGGGATGGAAGAGAGACAGACACACAAAACATGAGACGACCATTGAAGAGGTACACAGAGGTTGGTGAGGGACAGGTGAGGAGGACGATGACATTAGAAGGAAGAGGAGGAGGAGGAGGAAGAGGAGGAGGAGGAGGAAGAGGAGGAGGAGGAAGGATCAGTTTGTTTTTTGTTTTGTTCTCAGTTGATTTATCGATATGTATATATTTGATATTTTTTGTGGTCAGTCTCTCGCCGATCAACTCATTCAGTGATTGCAGGACTCATGCAGGTACAGTGTCGATCACCCCAGCCATGCGCTTGGACTGCAAGCAGGGAATTACAAAAACCTTAACAGCAGCCAATGAGAGGAGCTTGAGGTGCCAGGAGGGTGGGGTGAGGGGCGGGGTTTGGAGGAGCAGACCTGAAAGGTCACAGGCCAGGCCAGCAATCTGGTAGTGAATGAAAAGCTGCTGCCTATTGGTTCATCCGCTGTGAGCTGCCATTCCAAAACAAAAGTCCATTCCTGTATGAGGTTTGAGTCCTTAACGCCAGGCGGTGGTCTTAACACACTGCAGTCAAGCCATAACCAGATAGTGACAACAAACCGAGCCCCTTTACCTCAGACATGCCACCAACTGCGCTGTATGCAGGTACTACAGTGGACATCATTACCTGCACACACACACACGCACACACACGCACACACACGCAAACAGGCGCGCACACACACACACACACACACACACACACACACACACACACACACACACACACACACACACACACACACACACACACACACACACACACACACACACACACACACAAAGGAATGCAAAGAGATTCTCTAGCAGACCACTATGTATACGTTCTGATAGATGATCTGTTATTGTTCGTGGAGGCAAATTTCCCCAAGAAAACACAATTAAAAATATCCCCCAGACACACAAAGACCAGGAGAATAACACTGGATTGGAGGATCAAAGCAACGGAAAATAAATAAAAACAGCGCCATCAAGTTGAACAGAACCAAATATACACCAACTCATCCCATAATATTAATCGCTTTCTCGAGTAATTCATGAAGTTGTGTCTCCCCCCCCCCCCAACACACATTTCCTATTCTCCTGATATGAACTGGACGAGTGCTGCTAGCCCCATCAGACCCCATCGGCCCCATCAGGGCCCCATTAGGGCCCCATCAGCCCCAGCAGTAGGGGGGAGGTGGGGGTGGGACACTCACCCCCGGCGGCATCTGGCCGTTGAAGCTGGCCGTGCGGAACGGGGAGTTGGTGGACAGGCGCTTGTCCCACTCGCTCTGCCGCGGCGCCGGCACCGACTCCATGAAGCTCCTCTTCAGCTCGCTCACGCTGGTGTGGTGCCGCATGATCTCCGTCTGGGTCTTGTCCACGTCCTGGATGGCACACACGACAGGGGGGGAGGGGGGGTTAGACCGGGGGGGGGGCGCAGAGAGGGTCATGGGGAGAACTGACGAGGACGACGACTAGAGGATGACATGGAGTGCGGGAACGGACGACGGAACACAGCAGAGCCAGGCGAGGACGAGAGAGGGTGCAGGAGAACCAAGCATTGGGTTTGGGTCATGCCGCGACGCATGCTCTGAATGAATGGGTGGGCTGGCAGTGATCCAGGGGGTGTTGGGGCCTGTGAAGGTGTTGTAACATACTATGGCAGGGTTCATACACACCGTGTGTTACGAGAAGACAGGCACTCACTGTGCTGCTTATACATGCCTGTGTTCAGTGTTCAGAGAAGAACAGCTATAACGAAGGCCTGCAGACCCAGCTGGGAAGAACCTGGTTCTAATAATCTGCCTATTCTGCAGATTTAAAATCAATATCTACTGGAAGCAGAAGACACTTACTGAAAAGGTCTTCTGGACATTCTGAAACCAGAACCCTTTCCCTGGCGGGAACATGGTTGGCGTTACAGCATCACGCAGAACAGATCGCTGCATAAAGATTAAACGCTAAGTAACGCTTCGAACTACATAAATGTTCACCCATCATTACCAGTTGAACATGTCGTTGGATCTTTTTCTTAAATTGGAAAGGAAAAAGTTTACACACATAAATCCCCCCCTTTCCCATACATACACGCGCACACAAACACGCACACACACAAACACACGCGTGGAGGCCCACACAAAGGTTGGACTGCGTTTAAGTGAGGAGTCAAGTTCAACATCAACACCCTGAGTGGCCACCAGGTGGCGGACACAACCGCGTGAATGAAATGCCAGAGAGAAGGAATGTCAGCATGAAACAGTATGAAACAACTGGCAAACATTTTGAAAAATACACAACTAAGAGTGTTTTCAACTCAGTGTTTCTAAGAGTTTGTCTTAAAAAAAAACAGTGGTTGAATTCCTTGGCTAATTAAGGACAAGGCAACGTAGAAGAACATCTTTGAGGTCGATGCAGCATAACAGCTCTCACTGGCACACGTTCTTTACAGATACATGTGCTCAACAGAGTTGGACAATGTGTGCCATACAAAGCATCTTCTTGAAACGACGGCATTCCTCCTAGTGGTGTATTTGTCAAATGATGCCAACGCACGAGCAAGACAACATGGAGTAGAAACGATGGAGCTACTTGCATTAGCGTTAGAAAGAAAAATAGTGCATGCCAGGCCGTTAGGGTTTAGTCGAAAACTAGGTAGCTAGAAAGATAGATAGAAATCACAACAAAAACAAATCATAAATGCAAAACACAACATCCATGCAAACAGAGAGAAACAGAGAAACAGTTGACAAAAGATTAAAAGAGGAAGTGGGCATTCTAGAAGTTGAATACAAACCTCCAACATTAAATTGCTATGCCTGATATAAATAGTTTCTCCCTCTAGTTTCTTAGCTCGTTTCTGTGGGGACATAAGGAAGAGGGCGGCTCTTTGAGAGGGTGAAGACATTAGCAAATGTACTCATCCTGCTTCAGCAACCCAAGCAAAAAAGAAAGGATGTGACTGAGTATATCAAATAATGGAAAGCAAATGAAGCTGCTGTGGTTAAAGGGGGGGGGTTGTGAAGACAGAGCAGCCCCATGCAGGAGGAACAGTCGGCCCCCCCGCCCCTGAGAAGCACGTGGGGGGGCCATGGGCAGGGGGTGACAGCGGGGGACCGGGAGCATGCACCGGCTGCCTGCATAGCCCCCGCATCTCACAGGGGGGGCGGGGGGAGGAGAACACTGCAGTGGGCATCAACGCAGCAGTGATGGGAGCGACACTCTCAGACGGGGCTTCTATGCAGTGTGAACATGACGTCCACGTCCATGTCCCTCACAGACACACACACACACACACACACATACATAGATACACACATGTTGATATATATGTAAACATATATATATGACGTCACGGCTTGTGTCTGAGACACACTGCGACGGTGTCCACTGGGCTGCATTCCATTTGGCCGTGAGTCCGTCTCAACACGTCCCCCTGTGGCATCTGGTGTGCATAGAGTCTGTTCTGGACTAGTCTACTATTCTCTACTGGATGAATCCAAGACACCACCAGGCATCAGGGGATATAGCGTCGACATCGGTTGTGCGCCCCTTTTAATTTGCATCATGGTTACACAGTGCTGCGCCCTATAGAGAATCAGATTGGTACCCTTATATTATATTATTACAGCCCATATAGTGCACTATAAAGGGCACGAGTGGGCCAATTCGAGCGGGGCACTAGTGCTGAAGCCTCAAAGGTCTCCGGCTGGCTGCACACAAAATGGATGGGTTCCCAATTCAGAAAGAGAGCCGGCGTCCCATCAGCCTGCGATGTTACCGTGGAAACACCAGTGCCGTGTCTGCCTGTCTTACGCCCGAGCGGCACGCCGGCTAGCTTGAGAGGTAGCTAGAGCTAGACACACTCTTGTTTAGGGATCAGGAGCCTGGACTGATCTGTGTCCCAATCAAACTTAGTCAAATACTGCTGCTCTTCATTTAAGTGTTGCCACTTTGTGGTGTATACTTATAAAACTTAAAAGTGTGACAATTGCCTAAAAGAGAATCGTTTCACTAACAATGGTTTAATCTGGTTCAAGAGTTCATTGAGAGCTGCATAATTACATTATACATAATTCTGTGTAATAATGTGGATTTATACTAGAACAAGGGCCCTGTAGTTAAATGTTTGAAGAGAAAATGTATTCCGTAGCATGCTCTTCTACGGGGAAAGGTCAAACATTCATGGGTCTGCACTGCAGAACCAGGGACAAAACCAGAGAACAAACATCCACGGAATGAGCAACACAACACAGGGGCAGTCAGGGGCAGTCAGGGGCAGTCCGTGGCTCACGTTTGCATCACATCTTTTTTAAACATCCCTTTAAGAAAGAAAAGCACAACAAGCCTGAAGCATCATCTTAAGTGCGCAGATGTGCGAGCAGATGCAGAGAGCAGCGTATGAGTGAGGGATCAGTCGGCTGAAGAAGTCATTCTAACCTTCCTCCCTCGCACCATCTCTGCCTTGTTTCTGTCTCGGGGGGAATGCTGCTTCTGCAACCCCCCCCAAAACAAGGAGGGAAAAACATCACAATCATGTTAGAGTCCGTCTTGAATCCATATAGAGGCTGCGAATCATACACAGAACCATCACTTTGATATTCACATCAAGCACATTGAGCTGCTCTTTGACCTATATGTTGTGCAAGTGAAATAAACTATTGGATTGCGGCTGCTGTAAGTAAGATCTGAGGGTTGCAAATAACGGAAAGAAAACCGCAGAAGAGTGCAAGAATTTTCACCCAAAACCCTTCCCTCCCTCTCTGCTCCTTCAGTGGATGGATCCCCGAAACCAATCCATGAAAAGAGATGCACTGATTGGTCAGAAACAAGCAGGAAGTGGTCATAAATGTAAAGGATCTCCTACAGAGGCAGTCAACCAGAACAGATATTCTGTCAGAGCAAATCACTCACTAAGAATAGCTGTAGGAGGGTTTTTAGGCAAATTGCCAAAATGATAGCTCCTAAATCTTACCTACAGCCCCTCTAAATGACACCCTTTGGTATGGAAGCACACTGTCCATGTGTTTAGTGCTTTAGTCCACACATTCCTCACAGTCTCACAGTGCTCTCATCATCAGTGCCTTAGTGAGTACACACACACACACACACACACACACACACACACACACACACACACACACACACACACACACACACACACACACACACACACACACACCTGGCTCTTCTTCTCTCTCTCCCCGTTGGTGGCGTTCAGGGCGGGGGAGGGCCTCCGCTCCCTCCTGGCCACCGACTGGTGGCACAGACAGAGCTCAGAACAGCGCCCCCCACAAGCCGCAGAGGGCTGCACTACAGTGAGTGGCCGCTAGGCGGCAGTATGCTCATCGTTGTGTGTGGCAATAACGTGGAGACGGACGTTAAATCTGTAAAGCATAATGCACTGTGTCTCATCCCCAGGAGGGCAGAACCTGAGGATGGATCCTGAGGCCTCGGTCCCCCCCCCCCCCCCCCCCTTCCATACCTTGATGTCCGGCGTGGACTCGGGTCGGGGGCTCTGGGTCTTGGTGGCTTCGGGGGGCCTCTCCGTCTTCACGTTGGTGGCCCTCCTGTCGGCGGAGCGTGACTGGCGCTCTTTGGGGGCGGCGATGTGGCGCTGCAGGCCCCTCAGGGGGGGGCCCCCGGAGGGCAGCGGCGAGGGGGCCGCGTCCGGCGACACGGGGGACATGATGGGCGCGCTGACGGGACGGCTGTTCTTGTCCGGGGTGGTCGCCATGGCTACGGAGAGACGTTGAGGTGGAGAGCGGACCGCGGATTAACCTCGGGTTGACGAGGATCGTCTCATGATGACGATGGAATTATTACCGGGATGATCGAGAATCAAAAGAGTCATTGAGGCTTCACGGAAATCATACTGTTCCATAAATGGGCGTTCCTCTTCCTGCTCAGATGCCCTGCGGCCGCCAGTGCCATGTATGCCTAACGTCAGCGTTTGAATCTCACCATGCTGAACAGAAGGTGCTCCAGGCAGTTAGTAGTAAAACATTGCAGAGCCTGATTATTTGTTGGCGGACGCAATAACGCTAACTCACCACTTTTTACTCATAACCGTGTCGTCATTCGGTGTACATGGATAGGTTTCAATGAGAAAGGGAAGTTTGGTGCTGCTCACAGGGAGCACATTAAGTGGTGAGGGAAGGGGACAGTGACAGAAGGCGACGCAGCACATTCAGCTGAGCCCTGGGGCA
>NC_079433.1:15652062-15689562 GCF_026213295.1 Gadus chalcogrammus | reverse complement strand
GGTGTAGTGGGCCTGTTTACTCTACTACAGATTAGAGCTGTACAAATAGTCTGTCTGTCCCATTGGATGCCTAGGGTTTAGTGGGCCTGTTTACTCTGTTCCAGATAAGATCTCTTAAAGAGTCAGTCTGTCATATTGGATGAGCAGGGTGTAGCACAGTGGGCCTGTTTACTCTATTCCAGATAAGAGCTCTAAAAGGTGAGCTATAGAGTCTGACTTCTGTCCTTTTGCTGTTCCATCCATCCCAGACAAAAATCCTTTGTTTAGACAACAGAACAATCGCGCTACATCAAACCGTTATAGGCTAACATCATTATTTGATAGACATTTCTTCCACTCTCCGTGGGAGGAATTCCGAATGTTTGTTTTCCTGCATCTCAAGCTGTGTACGTGTGCCTCTCTTATCTGAGACTGTTAGTGACTTGTGTCTTGCTCACAAACGTCTTTACACCAGAAGAGTTGGGCATGGTGTGCTTGTAAAATTCCCAGAGATTGAGAGGGCAGAATATAAGGCCCGGTGTGAGGGAGAGGACAGGCCGTCCCAGACCCACCTTCATGCTGGGGGTCTCCCAGATGGCCAGGCCGTAGTAGTCTCTCTCCAGCAGGTTGAGGTGGTCACACACCCTCACAAACAGGTCCTGGCCTTTGGCATGTTTCTACATCACAGGCAGACAGACAGGCAGACAGACAGACAGGTAGACAGACAGGGAGACGGGCAGGAAGACAGACAGGGTAACAGACAGGCAGGCCGGAAGACAGGTAGGCAGTAGCCATGAAAAGGAGACGGACAGGTGGACAGAAAGAAAGACAGGCAAGACAGACAGTCATGCAGGCAGAAGTCTTTAATTACAACACATCAGCTGGCCATTGGGCATCATTGTATATATTGGCTAACACTGTACATAATTTGTTGTATTAAATTGATCTTGTGGCTCATCACAGGAATTTAATGAATTAGCAGATGGTGCAAACAGAGAAGAGACCACAAAGGAACATGTTCCCTCCCCCGCCTTATCATCAGCCCTGTCTCCTCCACACACACACACACACACACACACACACACACACACACACACACACACACACACACACACACACACACACACACACACACACACACACACACACACACACACACACACACACACACACACACCCACACACACACACACACACACACACACACACACACACACACACACACACGCACACACAAGGGGGATTCTGTTGTGCAGCTGTCCAACCAAAACATAAAGCATTTCCAATAAGAATACTGCGTCTCACAGCAGGGGGGGGGGGGTTGTATTGTGTCTTGTCTTGTCTTGTGTTGTGTCTTTTTTTTTTGAGCTTTGTGTTGTGTCATGTCTTGTTGTGTTGTGTCTTATTGTGTTGTGTCTTGTTGTGTTGTGTTGTGTTGTTCTTACATCGAGCTCACACTCAAACAGAGTGTGGTCCAGCAGGCTGACTCTGATCTGTGTGCTGTCTTGTTGTGTTGTGTTGTGTTGTGTTGTGTTGTGTTGTGTTGTGTAGTGTTGTGTTGTGTTGTGTTGTGTTGTTCTTACATCCAGCTCACACTCAAACAGAGTGTGGTCCAGCAGGCTGACTCTGATCTGCATGATCCTGGGTCGCCGCGCCGCCTTCACCGCCTTGGCCTCTCCCCCCTCCTCCGACGCGGTGTCCTTCTTCCCCTCCGTCTCCCCCTCTCCGCCCTCGCCCTCTTTCTCCCCTCCCCCTCCCCCTCCTCCCCCTCCTCCCCCTCCTCCTCCTCCCTCCGCAGGCTCCTCCTCCTGCTCAGGGCCCTTCTCAGAGCTCCCCTCCTGGCCTTTCTCCGGCTCCTTGTCTCCTTCGTCCTCAGTGTCTGACCTCTCGTCCTCGTTGGGCTCCACCTGGGCGGGCTGAGGAGAGACGAGGAGACACCCAAAGGGTAGACAGGAGTCAACAATCATCTTGTAGAGCACAAAAGGATTCTGCTTTTAACGTTTTAATCCAGCTCTTGTCTTGCTGCAGAATGGTTGTCTCACTTAAGATACTTAAAATAAATAATACAGTCAAATATTTTAATAAGATGCAATTGATTGAAAATGAGAGAAGTGATAGTTTGTGTTTTTCAGGGAACATTCTAGGTGTTGTCAGGTTGTTTTTTGACGACCTGACACAACAACATCCCGGCCCAGTTCAGACCGCTTGAGGGTCAGTTCTTCTCACTGAGACGTCTCTCAGACACGGGGCTGTCAGGCCTTGTCCTTCTCTTCTATCAAAGGCTTCTGTGTGGACCGGTACGGAACCGAAACAATGGACCTGAAATGTGTTTTTATGACAGCCACTGTCTCCAGGGCATGCCAAAAATAACCCTGCATGTTTTATTATTAGAATGTTTATAACGTTATAGAACCATATTTAGACAGTTTGCGTCTCTTCATTCTTATTCCTGTCCTGTACATCTGCCCTGAAAGCCACAAGTCCCGTTAAAGTACGACTTATCTTATCTTATATGACAAATAACACAATCTTGTTCTCTTGTGATTTGAACGTGCCATTGATCGCAGCCAGTCAGCGATCCCACACCCAGAGGAGAGACGCATCTGAGTTCATATCTCCCTATCGTACAGGGGCCATGGAGGGAGGCCGTACCTCCCCCTGACACCAGGGGGCGCCCCCCCGCTCACCTGGGCCTCGGTGCTGCTGACGGAGCGCTGGTCGGCCGCCACCTCCCCCTCCCCCTCCCCCTCCCCCTCCGCCTTCAGCTCGGGCTCGGGGTCGGCGATGGGCGCCTTGGGCTCCTTGCCCCCGGCGCTGCTGTCGCCCGGCCCCCCGGCCTGGCCCCCCTCCTCGTGCTGCGAGCGGCGCTTCAGGAAGGAGGAGAAGAGGCGCGAGAGGCCGCGGGGTCGGGGCCGGAGCTCCGCCTCCTCCTCGGGGTCGGGCGCGGCGGGGGCGGGGCTGGGCTCGGCGGGGGGCCCGTGGTCCCGGCCGCCCTCCTCCGGCTCCTCGGCGGGCCGCTGGCCGCGCTTCTTCTTCTGCTGCTGGCTGTCCGCTGCCTCGTCTGTCGTCATGGTGATCGCTGGGTGACGGAGAGGGGGGGGAAGGCCGACGTTAGGGGAGGGCGGTGGTGGGGAGGGGAACGGGAGAATCCCTATGCGGTCACGAACACACACACGCACACACACACACACACACACGCACACACACAGAGACACACGCACTCACACAGACACACGCATACACAGAGACACGCATACACACAGACACACGCACGCGCCTACGCACAAACAAACGCGCATACACACATACAGACATGAAGACACAGACACGCATGCACACACATGCACAAACACACACACAAAACCAATGCCGCGACTGCAATCATAAGTTGGTTGGATCCCTGGATAAAAGACAATATCCCGGAGGGTTCACTTTGGACACACACATTACAGACGTATTACTACTAGTAGTACTACTTCTTCTGCTACAGTGTCAAGGTAAAAGACGTGCATGGGACAGCACTGATAACAGTGACTCCGTCATATACACACACACACACATATGCTTACACAAACAACCACATAGCATGGTCTTTCGCTCACACACAGACACACATAAAGGATACAGACACACACGAATGTATTGACACAGACACACACAAACACACACACACCGTCTAGTCTGGTACTACTGTGCATTAAAGAATAGTACAGTATATAACAGTATAGTCTACTGCTAATTTGCTAAACAATGCGCACGTCATTCTCTTTTGAGAACGGAGTAAGGCACCTATAAACTGTTTACTAAAAGCAGAGAAAATGCATCAACCAGAAACCATTGTTCAAAGCGTGATGCACGCGTGATAGAACAGCCCCCTCATCATGATTAAATCACCAGAAAATCATTCCAAAATGAGGTAAATAAAACAAATAAGAAGTAAACAGACAACTAAAGTCTTGCTGTTGGACACCAAACTCAACTGCTAATGTGCATTATTTGACAGCAACTAGATGTGGGATTTTGGACACAAACTGGGCATATCAGATGTCTGCAACGCAAAAAACATTATGTATTTATTGATCCTTATCTGCTACCTTCTAGTGACCCTAGAACGATCAATACTCGGTCGATCCTCCAAACGGAAGAACACTCCTGGACAGCCGGGTTCCTTTTGGAACCAAGATGAGTTATCATTTTGAGTTCTAATACGACTATCAAGGCTGTCAAGACATCATAGGACCGAGGCGTAGCTCATCACACTAATCATGGATCTGCTCCCTTGAATGCCTTAAGGGCACGGATGATACCCCGATACCCTGATACTGTTACCAGTATCCTGATACATAACAGGAGCCGACCCATAACTGTGAACCTTTGATTGTCCTCTATGACGTCCCAGACCAGCTCTGAATACGACTCACACTGGAATCTATCACCGGCCTCACAACTAAATCAGATTATGATTCACCTGCCAAAGAATCCAATTCAGACGATTCTCCATGTAACAATGTACCACAGCATAAATGTTCTATATTACTGCGCATGGCTACTTTTCAATCAATATTAATTAATACAAGCAGATAAATCGGATAACTATTCAGAACGTTTTTTCAGAGCTCTGTTGTCCACTCCTAGGCCTACCTCTCTGATTGTTTACTAGAACGTCCTGCAGGGGGCGTGTCCCATCTGACAGCTGCCACTCCCATAACCCCTCCCCCTCACGCCCCTCCCCCTCTCATCCCTCCCACAGCTGGGCTGCCCTGAGTGAAAGTCAGTCGGTTCGCGGCAGCGTGCAAACGTGTGCTAGAGTAAGCAAGTACTCGTCAGGCAAAACGTTAACGATTAAGAAACATCGTCATCCAAAGCCTTATTTCTGACATCTTTTAGTTACATACGTTATCTGGAGGTCCATACCGATCCATTTAGCGAAAACGTCAGGTCACGTGATCAGGATGGGCTCCAGGCCGCACCCCTATGGGATACGGGTTCAAAGGGATGTCCGTGTCTCCAAATAGAAAGGCGAGCCATGTTCAACATCGATGGTTATTTTTCACTGTCTCAAACAATTATGCACCTTATACAAAAACATCCCAGAGAAAAGTGTCTCCTGCCAGCACTGATTCAGCACTGTCTGTATCACTGGGGGATACTAAGTCCTCTCTGTATCACATACACACACACACACACACACACACACACACACACACATGCTGGCTGCTGCTGCTGCTAATCCAGCGTGTATCAGCCCACCCCTCCTCTCCCTCCCCTCCTCTCTCCCTCCTCCTCCTCATGCTCCAACCTGCATCAGCACTGCTTGATAACACTGTCTATCAACACACGCACACACACACACACACACACACACACACACACACACACACACACACACACACACACACACACACACACACCGACACCGACACCGACACCGACACACACACACATACCGACACACACACACGAACACACACACACACACACACACACACACACACACACACACACACACACACACACACACACACACACACACACACAAACCGACACACACACACGAACACACACACACACACACACACACACACACACACACACACACACACACACACACACACACACACACACACACACATACCGACACACACACACACACACACACACACACACACACACACACACACACACACACACACACACACACACACACACACACAAACACACTGAAACACACACACATGCACAAAGTCTATAGAAATATGGTAATACTAAGATAATGAATAAGGATGGTGAAGCTATTGCTTTTGCTGTAAATGCTGTAATAAGATTGCTATTCTATCAAAGGGATTCAATACCTTATTTTATAATAACTATGCCATTAATAGTTCAACAAAAAGAGGGACGCACAATTTGTAACTTTGCTTCACTGAAGTGGACCCCATGCAAAATTGCTGATAGGTAAGGACAAGCTATATAATCCAGGACTTCATTGTTGAAAGAGAACAGTGAAGAACTGTTTGCATCATTTGCTACTAGCAGAGATGAGATAATTAAAGAAAGAGAAAGATGACCTCTTCCAAATGCACGAGCAGATGCAAGAGGCACGCCTATAACCTGCAGATGTAGAATAGCAATAGTGTCACCAAAGTCCAACAGAGCCTTAAACAAATCGACATACATCAAAGACAAGTCAAATCTAGACACAAACAGCTGACAGCTCACGCTGCAACACAGCAATGACACAACGCAAGCTCAATTTCGGGTTCGTCTAGCCCAGCGTTTGGCCAGGG
The DNA here is from genome assembly GCF_026213295.1 of Gadus chalcogrammus. Lineage (NCBI taxonomy): Eukaryota > Metazoa > Chordata > Actinopteri > Gadiformes > Gadidae > Gadus > Gadus chalcogrammus. The sequence goes on along the minus strand of NC_079433.1, from coordinate 15,683,296 downwards.
ACCCTGAATGTGGGGCTATCCGCTTGGAGCTGCATGGGCCTGACAACGCAGAGGACATGCTGGGAGCTCTGGGCACTGGCACTGGGGTGCATGTATTTACCTGCTAGTAGCTAGTCTCATCTCTGCTAGTAGCAACAGTTTAGGGCGTAACTTCGGGCCATTGGCTGGAGGTAGCAGGTGTTCCTGTGGGACCCTGCTACCTCAGAGATGGGGCTCGGCAGCCACATCTCTGACTCCATAAAGAGCCCCCCTTTATGTATGAAGAGTGGAAAGTCTCATCAGAGGACAAGCCTCATTTAAGAACACCATAGCTAACCAGGCTAGTCTACCTTTGGGTAACAGCATCAGCCACTGGTCTGATACGCAGTACCACTACCCACGGCAGCGTGTAGCGTGCAGGAAACAGATGTGGTACAGCTCTCTGGGGTCCTTCCATCGACGGGTCATGGAGGGAAGTGACATATGCTTTTGACCTCTATGCCAACTCCACGCACAGAGTGCCACAGCCAACATCATGTCACAGGGCCGCACGATATGGAAGACTTACCACCTACATAGAGCTCTCGACACACACTGTATCTATGGCAGTACCAGCTTATCATGAGGCCTAGTGGAGTCCTGGGCCTCATTTAAAGAATAAAACTAAGGTTTGTTAATTCGCTGTCAGATTTTCATATTAAATCTGTTTAGGGCGTAACTTCTAATAATAATTAATGATAAAAAATAGGCTGATATAATAATAATTCTGTTTAAATAATACCCCACTGGCAGACAATACTGAAAAAGGCCTATCTGCTTTCCTTATCATATGCTTGTAGTCATCACAAGGGACAGCCAGTAAAGCACACTGTCACCATTTGGTCTTCTGCTGTAGTGCCCTAGTACTAGTGGCCCTTTCCTGAACCGCGAGGGAGAGGTGTGTGTCTAGAAGCCCTCCTCAGAGGAACTGGAGGGCACAAAGAAAGCCTGCAATCCACACCCTGTTAGACCAGCAGAGAGCAAGTTTCCTCAGACAACAGGGAAAAACACCCAGCCCAAATCACAGGATCTCAAGTAGCAGGACAAAGTGGCACAGTTGTGTGTGTAGCATTTGATTGAAGTAAATATAGCAATATTGCCATTGTGCAACCATTAGCTATAATTATGTATATCATTATTTCAGTGCTGATATTTAGGTAAATAAAGGGTGAGCATCAACATCAAAAGAAGTGTGGTTTTAAGGGCAACATGAACTAATAAACAGACTGAATATGTGATAGTGAGTTTTTATGCCTCAAAGCAACTCACTAAACAATGAAAATATAGCACGAGGAAGAATTGGTCCGAGTGTAAGCGGTAGGAGACAGCGGCCGTCCACACAGAGCAGTGCTTTCTGCTGACAGAGCAAAGGGAGGAGGGCCTTCTCTCCTGTCAGCTGAGCTGGCACAGGAGGAGGAAAGAGAGACGCTGGAGCACAGCCTGGCTCCGGTGAGGAGGGTACAGAGAGAGAGAGAGAGAGAGAGAGAGAGAGAGAGAGAGAGAGAGAGAGAGAGGGAGGGAGAGAGAGAGAGAGAGAGAGAGAGAGGGAGGGAGGGAGGGAGAGAGAGAGAGAGAGAGAGAGAGAGAGAGAGAGGGAGAGAGAGAGAGAGAGAGAGAGAGAGAGAGAGAGAGAGAGGGAGGGAGTGAGAGAGAGAGAGAGAGAGAGAGAGAGAGAGAGAGAGAGAGAGAGAGAGAGAGAGAGAGAGAGAGAGAGAGAGAGAGAGAGAGAGAGAGAGAGAGAGAGAGAGAGAGAGAGGGAGCCCCGTGCCAGGTGGAGGTGTGTTGCAAGGACCTGCTTCCGACTGGGAAGTGATGACTAAGGGGGATGAGGCAAACACATAGCGCCATGCCAGGTGGATGTGTGGGGTGTGAGGACTCGCTACCGGCTGGGAAGTGATGATTAAGGGGGCCCCAACACAGAGTCACCTGCAGGTGCAGGAAAAAGCTAAAAGCATAAACACACAAACTCTTCCACTTAGCAAATCAGAGCAATATTAATGCATGGATATCAAAAACGTGAGGGCTACACTACCATTCAAAAGTTTGGGGTCACTTAAAATGTCCTTTTTTTCTAAAGAAAAGCACGATTTTTTTTCAATGGAGATAACATTAAATGAATCAGAATTACAGTCTAGACATTGTTAATGTGGTAAATGACTATTCTAGCTGGATTTTTTATGGAATTTCCAGCAACCATCACTCCTGTGTTCTATAGTACATTGAGTAGCCGATCGTGTTAAAAGGCTAATTGATGATTACAAAACCCTTGTGCAATTATGTTTGCGCAGCTGAAAGTTCTTGAAAAAAAGATTGAGTTTTCATGAAAAACATGAAATTGTCATTTTGAACGGGAGTTTACTTTAGGACAACGTAGGTAAGGTCACTGATGGGATGGATCAGATCACTTCACAGGGAAGCGATCCATCTCACGCTGCCTGTAAGCCCTTAACATCAACTATCAAATATGGTGGTTCATGCCGATCAATTAGGCTTTTCAATTAGAGAAGATTCGTGATGAGAGATAATATCATAACAATTAGTCGAATAGAGCTAATTCTAATGGTTATTATTCTTAAAGTCACTATTTCATGATTTCTTGCATGAAAACGTTCAATTTTGATGTTACAATGTTGATGCATTGAGAGGCACTTCTAACGTTTAGTATGTGTTTACACTCTTCCTTGTCCCATGTGACGGTCTGAAGGGACTCTAGAGATGCTGCTGGATGGACTTGGGAAGAGATCTGATCTACATGCATGCTCGGCAGGGTTTCAGCGAGTGCTGAAAGTGCGTTTAAGGATTAAAAACAGATTTAAAATTAATCCGTCCCTGCGTAGGATTAGAGCTGTTAGACCAGCGGGGTGGGGGCTATCCACCATCAATCCTTGGGACACGCCCCCTTCCCCTCTCTCTCCATCTCTCATCCTCTCTCGGTGACATGCCATGACAACCTCTCCGTACTCTGACTGGCGTGTGTGGGATTGAGTGGGAAGGTCTCCTCCTCCCCCAATTTCAATCTAATGGAAGTAGTGTAGCCATTAGCCAATCAAGTAGGATTATGATATATATGTAATGTGAATATACTTCGTATATTTTAAATTTTAGGGTAAACGGGAGAAGACAACCGCTGTTTTGGAATGACATTGGGGGTAAATCAAGCGAAAATGTACATTTAAATGTTGGTGTATACAACGATTAATGAGTCAATCTACTTTTGGACAGAGTCAGCATCCCAACCCCTTTGTTTACCAGTCCCGTGAACCACGTGATACACTGTTCAACGTGAACGTGTTCAGCTCCACCTTAGCTGGTGTGTGAGAATAAGGAGCAGGCGGTCTGCTCTTTGCTTGGTGTTTTTCTGCTCCATCAACCCCTCGCTGCACCTCATGTCATGTGGAGAAATGTGTTGTTATGGCAACCAGCTCTACATTACATTTGAGAAACGTCACGTCCATTAGAACAGGCCTAGGCCGTTTGTCTGAACGCAGAACACAATATAATATTATTTCTTATAATATATATATATAATATACTCGATACTAACCGGGCTAATGATAAGATTACATATTCATCAAACACACAGGACAGAACAAAAAGTAAATTTCCATGCCGTCATGTTAGTTTGGCTTGATTATGAGACACATGCCTAATTTATTAAACAATGCCAACAACGGTAGCCTAATCTAAATATGCATTTTATCAATTACACTCAATCTTCATGGATTGGAGAGGTAATCAGGATTCATATATCCTACATGGCTTCAATGTGATCCTTCTCCATAGGCTGATACACATCAACGTTAGATAGGATGTTTCACCAACCTCTATAGGCTGATATCCATCACCTAACGTTATAGGAGGATGTTACACGAAAGATTAGATAGAATATTGGAATGCGTAAAATATGGCGATTGGGCAGATGGGTACAGTTGTAGGCCTATGTTATGAGGTAAATTCAGAGACTCAAGAACGCACAATAAACCATAATAACCATGATCAACCATAATAACCATGATAAACCATAATAACCATGATAAACTATAATAAGCTTAATAGCCATGATAAAACATCATAACCATTATAAACCATAATAACCATAAAAAAACATAATAAACCATAATGAACCGTGGAGCAGACTGGGACAATGCGCGCCGAGGCGCACCTGTCGTTTAAAGGTCCGTTCTGCAAATGGCGCCGAATGCAAAAAATAATGTCAACACATCTCCGCTCGTCGCAAGCCTCGCTCAACAATGAATGATCCATACCGCGAATCAATCCCACCACTGTACTCACCTTAGTCCCCCAATGTCATCCGGTAGAAGAAACCGTCCTCATAAAACAAGACGTTTATCGCACTCCGTGTCATGCATCAGATGAAAAAGTGGCAATTGTATGTAATCCGGCAATCTTTATTTAATAAATAAAGGAAGCGTGTTTAGGTGGCGGTGAAAAGAGGACGGGCTCTGTATGCAATGAGCAGGGTGGGCTGGCCAATGAGCGACCTGTGAGGACCGCTCGGGTCCAATCACGAGGCTGGGCTGGTAGCCAAGGCTACGCCATCCCTATGGCTGTAACCTAGGATACAGAAAAGGTGTGCTCCTGAAATAAATAAATAAATAAATGCGATCGATCCGTTATATAACAGGGTGGCTGCACGGTCCCCGAGTGAAACGAGGAAATCCCTGGATCTGAAGTTATTAAATTATTCTTGATGAATCTTCCTTCAACAAATAAGAGGATCCGTTTTTTAGAATATAGTTTATGAGAATGCAAGAGGATGCTGCGCTCTGTAATAGCTCTAAAACCGGGACATTTCAGGGACAATTTATGTGTTCTAAAATTGTCATACACATCAGCCTATTTTATGACTATGTTTATGCATCAGTCATATCGGCTAATTTCAGCCAGTGTCTTTATATTGAATACTAATATTTAAAATTCAACCGCAACACAGAGCGATGAAAGAGAGAGGATAGTGGAGTCTACTTACATTAATTAATTATTTGATTAATTTAAAACGTTGAATCAACAACAAAATAGAAAAATATTTATTTTTTATCAAATAATACATAGAAAACCATTGGAGAACATGCTAAGCACTGAAACTCCATGCATTGCATGAGAAAGTGTCCGGATTAGGGCTACATCAACCGTCCCCAGCTTGGCGCTATATAATTGGCATGTCTAAGGCCTGTTGTCTAGGGAACCGTCTGCTGGGAACACAATAGCCTGCGGAGCCCATTTCCCCGCACTCAGCAATCTGGACATTTAGGTCTGGGTTGCTCACCACATTATACTGTGACGTCATCTCCTGCTTGACACCCCCAAACCATACAAAGACTCCCACCCTGCCTCCTCCCCCAGTCCCAGCCCTGCATTGAGGAGGGGGGTGTTCTCTCCCGCTGGTCCCCAGGGAGACAGAGGGACAGCAGGGTGTCAACAGTACCACGTACACCCAGCCTCCATGTCTTCCAGAGTGTACTGTGTGTATATATATTCTTATATATGGAGGGATTTATTCATGATGCTTGTCATAATTCTAGTATTGATGCTTGAGCGATAAATGCACATTGGCTCTAAAGCAACCACATATATTATACACAATTAGGTCATTCTTTTTGTTTGTTGATGTTGCCCTTTTCACCTCCTCTGAACTTCTACTCAACCCCTGCCTTGCCAATGGTTGGGTTATCATCTACCGTCTACAAGCCCTGCGGTTGTCCCCAGCCTCTGAATGTGAAGCTGATCTCAAAAACAGCCAAACAACCAAGCTGACCTTGTAATGTCTCACTATGAGCCACTCGTTTTACATGAAGGCATTGCTTTATCCATTTACAACCATCGAAACAGTTTTTAACTCCTCAGAGAGATCAACAGCTGATTCTGATCTGAGTCTGTGGTCGGCCTGCCAGGTGTGCATGCTAACATATTGTCATCAAGTCACCCACAACCTAGCTTCCTCCATAGCCTCCTCTCCATCAGATAGCTGTGGGTCAGGGAGCGATGCCGGCGGTCATACTGGGCTCACTGCACCAGTAGCGCCTTGGCCTCAGCCGTCTGATAGCTGCTTGCGTCTGTGCCGAACCCGCTTGCACTGACATTTCCCTGCTTAAAAGGGAAGATCTATTGTGTCTTCCTGTCTGTCTTCGTGGCCTGTCAGTGTAATGCATAAACATCCTCAACTTGAAGTGTAATATCTTTTAATAAATCCACCTTTCCAAATAATAAATTAATAAATGATTGGTTACTATGCATGTATGTCTGCCTAAATTTCACACAAAACATACTTGATTTTTTCTTTAATGCATATTTTTATGTTTTATCAATTTATATTAGATATTTGACCTTATTTGTTATTATTACTTATTATATGATTGCACTTATTCGACTTCAGATAACGCATGTAAGGTACAGCAACCATAGAGCTAACAATGGTTTTAGATAGATTTATATGAGCCTGAAATGGCCTACAAATTAAATCATTTTGATTCACTGCACAAATTAACAAAATTACAGCCAGAATATGATTTTTTCAGCCCTCTCACTGTCTTGTCGTCACGAAAAGTTAATCTTGATAATGCTTTAAAGAAGCCAGCTGTTCGTGGTTCCAATTCTGCTCTTTACTGCGCCCCAGTGTCCGAAAGGAGAACTACACCTCACACCCGGTGTTAAAAGCTGTTCGGCTGGTCTGAGAATCATCATTATTATTCCAAAGCAATCTCTGAAAGTCTAGGTTATATAGAAAGACAAACAAGATTTATTCTCACACGACAGAGTGCGGACACAACGTGTCTAGATGTCTCTATCTAAAAAATCAAATTTGGCATCATTCACAGACTTCCGGCTGATTTATGTCTGGGTGCTGTAAGCCCAGGGCCGGACCTGAAAACCAGCAGTCTACAGAAACAGAGCACAATTTAAAGTCATGGGTCAAAGTTAACCTCCTGTCGACTCCCTTTTTTGATGATGGAGAGACTTCAAGCAAAACACTATTCTAATTTCTACATCACCGTGTTTTTTGGGTCTAGGCTCCTCAATCCTACAATGTAGGAAGTACATCTCATGTCCAGACGATGTGCACTAGACAAGCTTCCCTCGGGGCTCTAGCCATAACAACGGGTGCCCTGGCAGAACAGCTTTCCTCTGCTTTGTACCCGTCAGCAACATCTATTCTGCGCTCTCTGTGAACTTCTCTGTCTGCACCTGTGCCCCTCATCAGCCCGGCGCCGGCCAGGTATAGAAACGCGAACACAGCAACTCATAAACACACGGCTCCTTTTAGAGTGCATTCTGAACTAGATCCAATGTGTATTTTGAACACACTCCAGAACCGTACAATAGCGATTGAGCATCTTTGAATGTGTTGTGTACACCCCCGTGATACAGTCACAGTGAGCAGCTTGCAAGAAGGCAGTTTTAATAAAAGGGCATTGTAATAAATTCTAGGAAACCATCAATCTTGTATATCTATTATGTGGAGGAAAAAGTGTCTCTAGAGAAAATCATTGTGCACTGTTCCATGAATTAATCGTTAACTGAGTCTGAGGAAATGGCAAATTAGAAGGAGTAATGCATGTATCATGTGATCAGAAGTTAAGAATCAGAGCATAAGGGTACAAGTTATGAATTCACCATGGCCTTGGTGATCATGGCACACACACATGCAAACACTTTCACGCACGCACACACAAACCCACAGAGAATGTGTTCACTTACCACATATCAGAATATAGTAGCACCGCAATTCCCAAACAGGTTGGGGGAAAGTATGAAAAATGAGAGAGAGAAAATATGTTTAAGTCACAAATTGTACACATTTCCATTTCCCAAAAGAATCAATCTTAGACCACGCTGTTACCACCCCATTTTGTAGTTCCGTTTTATGTTTAGATGTTATATATCTTTTTATGTATACGCTTTTTATTTGATTATATGTATATTTATTTTAATTGTATATCCTATACATATTTCTCCATCTTGTATTTCTGCACTCATATACCACAGGAAAGACCTTGTATGTCATCATCTTCATCAACCTATAATTCACCTTGAGACAACGGTGAACAGTTACAAAGTTATTTAATCAAAATAAATACACTAAAATCCAAGCTGAAGATTTCTTGGAAATATACCCCTCCCTGAGTGTCTATCTTCTCTCCACTGTAGTGTGCTCTGTGTAGAACATACTTTCAACCCCTCCTCTCTGGGGCCTACCCAGAGATGTACCTGACATGGATCCCAGGGGGGATATTTTGACCTGGTGATGACAAAGACTGGGATGGTGACAACTGTAACCTCAAGTAATGGAAGTGACCACATTAATTATAACAACATTTACCGCTAATCATATCTGTAGAACGAAAGCCATTGTTCACTTCCTGGCCAAAAATGTGCTTTGCCTCTTAGCTAACCCTTCGTAGACGGTGTTCAATATTTAATAGCTCAAGGAAGGGAATCTTGTCCAAAGAGGAATTACGCTCATGAGAGATGAAAGATGGCTCATCTTTCAAAATGTCGACTGTAAATTGTCTCACTGTTTTCTATCTCAGCACTTTTCCCGCTTCTTAGATTATGCAGCAAAAACCTGTTCTGTTTACACACGACACATCCCCCATTCGAAGACAGGAATTGAGAGAATGTGAGAAGAACCCACACAAACACCTTCATCTATGGATGAATATTGGACCAAAACAGCATTTCATTTTGGAAAACTGCTCCAAACTAATTTTGGTTCTCAGTGAGTGAAAGAAGTCTAAAATGTGTGTGTGTGTGTGTGTGTGTGTGTGTGTGTGTGTGTGTGTGTGTGTGTGTGTGTGTGTGTGTGTGTGTGTGTGTGTGTGTGTGTGTGTGTGTGTGTGTGTGTGTGTGTGTGTGTGTGTGTGTGTGTGTGTGTGTGTGTGTGTGTGTGTGTGTGTGTGTGTTTGCCTGCGTTTGTACATTCATGCGTGTATCGAGAACATTGTCCCCACACTGGGGATTTGAGCTCTACAATCACAATTAACAACAAGACTATTAATGTCCTAGTGGCCGGCTCAGTGTGGACAACCCCTTTCAACATAGTCACCAGACAGGGAGTTACACAGAAGACATTATAGATGGACTGATAAATATTGTATGATTCACTATTCGTATTGTGGGCATAACATCTTTCCAAAATGGCCTTTGCTATAGCTACCATGGCCATTTGTGTATATGAGGGAGAGGGAGAGAGAGAGAGAGAGAGAGAGAGAGAGAGAGAGAGAGAGAGAGAGAGAGAGAGAGAGAGAGAGAGAGAGAGAGAGAGAGAGAGAGAGTTTAAAGGCCAATATCATATTCAAGCATCTATACAAATTTGCTGATTTGCACAAATAAAACTTTGCCATGCATAACTCAAATGTAGGCTATGCGTTTTATAACCAGGACCATCGGCTTATGAAACTTAATAACATCAGTAGCAGGATGCGCTGCAGGCTCACATCACATCGCCGATGATGGGGATGAACGCATGATGGTCGAACCCATCCGAACCGAACCGCAACGAACGTGTACCTGGGCGGCTGACAGGATGTTGTCTTGTTCGGCTTCTTCCCCTATTCAATGCGGTTCAACGGTTCACCGTGGCTCGATGGCCTAGTTCTATTCTTGGGTTATTCCCCGAACAGCTTCTCCTCATCAAAACATCATGACTCCGTTGTGGAGTTGAAGAGAAGCTCGGCAGCTCGCTGGCTCCTACGGAATCTGCTCCAGAGTTGGTGTTGCCTCGCTGTCAGGCGAGCATCTAACGACGGCACGCCTGAGCCGGGATGCTCCAAAAGAGCGTTATCGACGATGTGGAAGGCGGGACTTTCAGTTAGATGGTTTTAGTAGCGTCTCTCTCTCTCTCTCTCTCTCTCTCTCTCTCTCTCTCTCTCTCTCTCTCTCTCTCTCTCTCTCTAACAGAGAGAGAGAGAGAGAGAGATTTTTGTTATCCGTTTCCGTTACATGTTTCAGATACTATTTTGTTACATTCCTCGTAAAAACTAAATTTGTATGTCCTTTCCATGGTTGTCTTTTTGTCATGTTTGCACTTTTCTTCTTGCTCCGGGGAGTGTTAACTGGCGTAGGTAGGACTACATAGCGCATCTGAAATAAGAGACCCGTAAAGTGCGTTGCGGTCGACCGGGAAAACGCTACAATGAATGATCCTCTCTCAGCTTAGAGGTGGTGTAGTTGGATGAGGCGCGCTAGAAGCATTTCATCCCATCTCCAGAGAAACCGTATTGGAGCACATTGGGTCGAGGAGCTCAGGTAGGTTAAAAAGCCCGGGCATCGTAAAGGTGTGGCTGCAAAACCAAAACGAATGCATGGGGAAAAGTCAGCTAATGGAGAAGCCAATGTAGGCCTACACAATGTAATTCAGTCACAATGTTGTGGTTTTTTTTAGCGTGCAAAGCTGGACTTTATTTAGGTTAATATGACTGAAACATCATAATGGTGTTAAAAAAGTATATATATATACAGCACAGAAATTATGACTTATGATATGACTCCAGGTGATCAAGTTGTTGTGTTTGTGTGCATGTGTGTGTGTGTTTGTGTGTGTTCGTGCGTGTGTGCGTGCGTGTGTGTGTGTGTCTGTGTGTGTCTGTGTGTGTGTGTGTACACCTATAACTGGTATAGGCCCAAAAACAAAAACAATACCTTTCTAACAAACTACAAATCAATCTTGTGAGAAAGTAATACACCTGCTCCATTTCCCAGCCCTTGTCTGAGATGCTGCAGTGCACTTAAGAGTGCTTCACACAATCCCATTCCTCATACACACGTTCACACAATCAAATCCAGCAGTGCATTCTTCTCCCATTATGATGTTTTGCGACTGAAAACAAATATGTCCCCCCTAACACACACACACTCACACACACACACACACACACACACACACACACACACACACACACACACACACACACACACACACACACACACACACACACACACACACACACACACACACACACACACACACACACACACACACACACACACACACACAAACACCCTATGTGGCTTGTGATTTGCTGCTGCCTGGGGTAGACTGGAGAGGCTGCAGTGGTTAGAGATACACCCATTCTGCAGACTCCCAGAAGAGCTGGCTGCCTGCCTGCCAGCCCCTGTAACTGATAAGCAGGGGAACTGCAGCAGATCATGCCAGCTCCTCACTTTCCCCCCTTTCATGTGCTCTGTGCAGCTGGAGCACACACCCATTTTTAATGTGCCACCCTATGCGGGAAACTCTGCAGAATCCTCCCACAAAGGTTCCCCTTCTACGCACATAATCCCCAGCCCCGTCCAGCCCCACACATCGACCGCCGCCTTTGTGTGAGGACAGGAGTTCTACGGCCGTGGAGAAATGGAGGGCACAACTGAACTCGCTTTCTTTTGCATTGCAAAGCCTGGTCAGAACCAGGATTTGTTCGCTTTCTAAAAGCATTATGTTATTCATATTCTTGTGTTTGTACATATCCTTTTTGTCTTTCTATCATGATTGTTTGATCTATTAGAGAGTTAGGCTGTGTGCCTGGCACAGCATTTCATAGATATACACATAGCCCTCAGTTTCCTTGTTTTTGCAAAAAGAATGAATGGAAGTGGCCCTGGGTATCTATAAAAATATACATTTTTTATTGGCGGTAGACAATAGTGCAACAAACAAATTAATAGGACTTTAAGATTCCCAAAACAGAAAAAATCAATATAAAATAATCTGTAATTTTGCTACGACATTGCACATAGACAATAGTTACATAAATTATCGTACAAAACTGTACATAGTCTTACAGTATTTACACATGGTGCAATAAAACACGTTTTCCACTCTTATCCTTAAATAAACAGTAAACAATATTACTATCAGCAAATGCTTCAGGCGAGCCACATTATGGGTAAGCAATGCTTTGTCTTTGAAAGTCGTTGCTGGGCATAAATTATACCATTGTAAGGGCTATATTGAACTAAAGAAAAATATGTTTCTTTAAATGTCTGATAAAAAAATACTGAACAAGACAGATCAGTGGTCATTAAACAATTTGGGATTTCAATTATTAACAAAAACATTAAATGTCAAAATATGCCACTTTTAGAATACAATATCAAAATGAACATGGCAAAGATTACCACATTGTCGTTGTGTTCTTACTAGAATCTCTTCTTTACGTTTTCGAACAGAAACAGAGATAACATGTTCTATCGTCACGATAACTTTAGGGTACAACCTCCATACGGACATTGTTCACTAGGACTAATGACCTTGCGCTAGGATTGCCTAGTTGCCTTTTTTGGCACGTTGTCCTGTGATAGGATTGGCTAGTAGTTATTTTATGATTTTATTTGCAGATACTAGTTAAAAGGCTACCCTCTGTGGAGCATTATTGGCCGTCGGCAGGCGGAGAGTTCAGGGCTTAAAGCACGACCCGGTTCCCTTGTGAGTGCATGGGAAGGACCATACATTTCAGTGCATCAAGGCTGCCACATAGCGCCTCTCGTGTGTGTGTGTGTGTGTGTGTGTGTGTGTGTGTGTGTGTGTGTGTGTGTGTGTGTGTGTGTGTGTGTGTGTGTGTGTGTGTGTGTGACACATCATCACACGCCGCGGTCATAATCCCCGGTCATCCTCCGCGTGTTGGAGGCGAGGAAGATGTCGTTGTCCCGGGGGCAGTCGTGGTGGCAGGAGCAGCTCCTGATGAACATCATGGCCTTGCGGAACACGTCTCCCTCGGGGCAGCGGAACTCCACCTCGCTGGTGACGGTGGCGAGCGGCGTGCAGCAGCGGCCGTCCGTGCACACGCCGCAGTACTTGGGCTTGTACATGCGCGTGCTGTGGCAGCCGGACATCTCGAAGCGCACCCCCGTCTGGGCCTTGGGGGTCCGCACACACTTCTTCCCCTTCTGTGGAGCGGACAGCGGCGTTAGCATGGCTAGGGATCGTTTGTTCATAATTGAGGACTCAACGTCTTTTCTCATCCATGCCACAATGAGGAGGATTTCATAATGCCACCAGTATGGGGATGCTACTCGCTGATGACTTTAAAATGTCATTCTGGAAGAAAGCTTTCATTCAATCATAACTTTTTGTTTGAATAATCAGGGAAAAAATTAGGAACATGTGTGAATACAGAGGATTATAATCTAGAGGAATAATAGATACATAAAGGTCGAATAAATCAGATTATTAAACATGTCAAGTTCCTCATTTGAGACGTCAGTGCTGAAATGGTGTTGGTGGCGTTAGTAGAGATGGTGGTGTCAGTAGACATGGTGGTGGTGGTGGTGTCAGTAGACATGGTGCTGGTGGTGGTGTCAGTTGACATGGTGGTGGTGGTGATGTCAGTAGACATGGTGGTGGTGGTGGTGTCAGTTGACATGGTGGTGGTGGTGGTGTCAGTAGACGTGGTGGTGGTGTCAGTAGACATGGTGGTGGTGGTGGTGTCAGTAGACATGGTGGTGGTGGTGGTGTCAGTAGACATGGTGGTGTGTGAGTGGGTCGTCCCCCCTCACCTTAATGTCCCCCCCCTGCTCGGCACCACAGGGCCGGATCACACACACCCTGGACTGCCTCTCCAGCTGGCAGCGCTCGTTGTCGTTGGTGACGCGCGACGAGACCCCCATGCCGCAGGTGGCCGAGCACTCGCTCCAGGCGGTGGTCTGCACCACGCAGTTGTCCCGCGGGCTCTCTGGCCAGCGGGCGGACCCCCGCCGCACCGCCGGGGGGGCGGAGGAGGAGGAGGTGGAGGGGTTCAGCGGGTGGAACTCAGAGGCTCCTGTTGTAGAGGAGGAGGAGGAGGAGGAGGAGGAGGAGGAGGAGGAGGAGGAGGAGGAGGAGGATGAGGAGGAGGAGGAGGAGGAGGAGGAGGAGGAGGAGGAGGAGGAGGAGTGGAGAGGAAGAGGAGGAGGAGGAATATAAAAGAGAGGAGAGAAAACATCAGGATAGGAAAAACAACACGATAGGAGACGACACACTCATCGAAGATCAAACCGCAATATCCAACCGGGATTTCATTTTTCTAGATGTTTAAAACAATCAAACCAAGCAGCAGCAACAGCACCCCCTCCTGCTGAAACACAGCTAGTGACTCACTCCAAGTAGCACTCTACACACTTTGTGTAGAGTGCCGTTGTGTGGATTCAGGTGACATATTATACAAGTGTGTGATTAGCCATTACAAGCCGTTTTGGAAATTTCTGCCTATTCTGACAAGTGGGCGCATCCGCCTAGATGTATGCTGGATAGATCAGTCTACCAGCCTACCCAGTGAACTGTAGCAAACGTTGCTCATCGATCCGTCATAGATCTAGGTGGAAACGCCCACCTGTGATGTCAGAATAGGCCTTTTTTCAAAACGGCCCGAAATGGTGTAATACGGCATGGCACCTTTAAACATATGTGCGGCTGCTTTCGCTTTGCTTTTCCTTATGAAGTGAACCTCACTCCTCCACCTTTGCAGACAGACATAAAGGAGGAGGTGGCCTGAGGCGACAGGACACTCACCGGCCATGACTGAGTGGTAGGGATTCTCCACGGGCGTCTGGTCGCACAGCCACTCCTCGCAGCACTTGCCCGGGATCTGGATGCGGCGCGGGTAGGGGCAGTCGAGCGAGGGCACGGGCATGTGGCTGGCGCACGTGGCCACGCAGCCGATCTCCCCGTCCATGCACACGCACTGGTGCTGGCAGCTGGGCTGGAAGGCCTCCCCGCTGCGGTAGACCACGCCCCCCAGGTCACACGTCTGCCCCTCTTGAGCTGGGGAGGGTTATATAAGAGGGAGGATGTGTTACTATAAATATATACATCATCCCCTATTTCCTCCTATATTTTTCCTTCTAGTTACATTTTTATAGCGCTTTATAATTTACGATTAACATTAAGTAAGTAGGCTACGATTGTTATTATGCTTTGTTTGATTGTTAAACTTCTTTGACAGTGTAATGGTGTAAATTGCATGCCAATAATTATTCATTATTAATAATGAATCATTTTTAATTTAGAAAATGTATTTTTGTAATTTGAAATTACATTAATAATGCGTCGATATGAAGCTCTGCAGCAGCGCCAGGTGAATGTGAGGAGATATAGTTCCATACCCATGCAGATGCCCGCCTCCGTGTCGCTCAGCACGGAGTAGTCGCAGTAGAGCCTCTTGTGGTGGTCGCAGGGTTCCCGCAGGGAGCAGGGCTCCCCTAGCTGCCGGGCGCACACCTTGCAGCAGCCGCACTCATCCAGAACCAGGCTGGTGCCGTAGGGACAGGGGGCCGGCTCAGCGGGGCATGCGCAGGGCTGGGAGCAGTCCTGGCCCGTCACCTACAGGGAGGAAAGGGCACCGGTTAGCCCACATAACGGTATTTGGTGGAGCAGGTTCGCGCCTTTTTAACCCATAGTGAAGCTGAGGTTACTAGACGCTAGTAGGCTACCACAAGAGGGCGCCGCTAACACACACTATACTGGATTACAATCAAGCAACTGTTGACCCTACTTCTCAGAGCAGTAGAAATAACAAATAAGTAAATATGGATGGAACGGGAAGTGATGTAGGCATGTTTACATATATTTATTTTAATATCAATAACTTTCTGTCATTAGTGCCACGCTATGATAGTTGACGACGTGACGTTAACTATGTCAAGGACTATTTGTCGCACTTGCTGGCCAGTCAGTCGGTTGCCTAACTTTATTTTTTTATCACAATACAGTATATTAAATGTTAATTTCAGAACATTGTAGCAATCTTTGCGTTTACACTGTAAATCAATCAATCAATCAATCAATCAATCAATCAATCAATCAATCAATCAATCAATCAATCAAATACAACTCACCGATGCGAGGAAGGGCGCGAGCAGCAAGCAGAACGTAACGTACGTTTCCATCTTCAGTGAGTTACAGCCTGCGAGATTCACGCGCTTGTTGTTGTTCTACTGCGTCTGGTTGTGTCTGCTGGTCCGCGTGCTTCACCCTGGCTCTAAACTGAGGCTGGACCAGAGGCTCTCGTTTAAATACTCTGTGAGCAGCGGGGTGTAGCCCGGGAATAAGAGCGGTGCCAGGCATGGACCAGAGGCTCTCCTTTAAATACTCAGGGAGCAGCGGGGTGTAGCCCGGGAACAGGAGCGGTGCCACGCGACCCCGAGAGGTGAAATATTCAAATTCCAAATGGCTTTCTCAAATCCTCCAATAAAAAAAGAGAAAGATCACAGGGCTGAGAAGCAGCGCGTCAATCGCGCCATTGTTTTCCTCCATTATGGCGGTAAGTCCGCCCAGGTGTCAGAGGCGGAGATCTGGAGTTTAATACGGCACGGAATCTGATTATGAATGGGAAGATTTGGGCGGATGTTCAGAATATACAAGATTATGTTCAATGATAGTTGAAAAGCAGTTTTCCGAAACATATGCCTGTTGTCTATGTGTTTCATACCGTAGGCCTATGTAATGTGTATTGTTCTCTGGGCGGTCGAGTAGGCCTCCTTATGAACTCAGGAATGAGTGAACACAGGCAACAACACCTTGGGTGAAGGACAGACAAGCTGTTGCATAATGCAAGGAACTTTCTGGCATAACAACGTAGACCCATGAGTGATGTAATAACCCACAATAATTTGTTCTTTCCCACACATTCCTACTGGGACAGGTTTAGGATACAGCTCGATGAAATCATTCCCACTGCTTAAAGGGCGCACTCACACTAGGCCATCTGTACCGTGGTCTTAATGGTGTTGGTGGTGAACAGTTCTGCAGAGGTACGCCTATATGAACATCGGGTGCCCAAACAGTCAGTGGTCTTCGAGGTTTATATGCCTTGTAAAACAATGTTATGGTGGGTTTTCTTTTGTTGTTGTTGACATACAACAAAATATGTTATGATTTTAACATAAACAAAAGGAGCAACACAGAATATATTTTTGATATGCAATTAAAATATTGTGTTCATGCAATATGCTGTATTTGCATACAAAGTCAGACTCTTATGCACTAATGTTTGGTGTTAACCTGCAAACACTTACACTGGGGACAGTAAAACATGGTATCCTCCACGTTTTCAAATAGCCGATATTGTGTTAATAACGTCAATGACTAGATGTTGTTTAGTTATCAACTTGATGCTCTGTGTTTTCATGTTGTCATATTCTAGGCCAATTGTATTGGACGTGGTATAGCTGAGCTGACTCACATGCGCTGGGGCTTTCTATAGGATATTGTTCGATTGACATGGAGTTGCAGCTGTGGAAGTTACTTTGTACGTTATAAGTTATAAGTATTTTCATGTTGTCATTGCTGTAGCAGCCTAGGCTACACCCTTTTTATGCGGCATTATGCTTTTATTTCTTTGAATTTTCTACTCCGACCCCTGGTTAGCTGCCTGAAATTCCATATTTTGAAGACTTTATGTCCCAACCTCATTTCAACACAAATACACCCTTGCACAAAACACACTCAAAGACAAACCATTGACATATGACTCAATATTTC
This sequence comes from Gadus chalcogrammus, assembly GCF_026213295.1. Taxonomy (NCBI): domain Eukaryota; kingdom Metazoa; phylum Chordata; class Actinopteri; order Gadiformes; family Gadidae; genus Gadus; species Gadus chalcogrammus. The sequence goes on along the minus strand of NC_079433.1, from coordinate 15,665,805 downwards.
CTTTAGAGCAGGAATTAGAGAGAAATACAACTCTTTTAAAAGATGACTATTGGCTTCGGTGATTAAATGTGTACCAATTGCTGCCATTAAGAGCAACCTGAGTACTACAGAGTGATTCTGATGTTCTTTAAAAAAAATCATCACAATGGCACAAAGCACAATGTGTTATGGAAGCCTTGTGAGGCCAGCCTAATCTCACAAGCTCACATTCTGTTTCCCCCTTCAGTCTGGCCTGGAGTCTGTGGAAAGCCCAAACATAAAATAATGATAGGTCAAATCAGCGCAATTGGGGGAGGGCCATCACCTTGTGCCGAACAAGGATTGGGCAGAATGCAGACTTTGAAAATAAATGGCGGCACCCGAGGAAAGTAGCAATCAAAATCCATTTGACTGGAAATAGTCGGATTAACAATGTTAAAAGATGAATGATATACGGAAAGCTTTTCTCAGAGGAGAATATGTTTTGGCTTTACTTCTAACCTTTTCAGCATGAACAAGAGAGCAAAAGCATTGCTTAGGTATTTAATCTGATTTGCTCGAGGTTTTTGAACAACGTAAGGCTTCACCCATATGTGGACATCAATTGCTGACAAGCCAAGGCCAGACTGAGATGCATTCCAAAAGCCTGAACTTGAATTTGGGGATGGCCTGACATGGCCCATCGCCCAATGTGGGCCCCAAGCAGCAGCTTAATTCTATGCTTGTATTTATATCAGGTGATGATGTGGGTTAACCTAACATACAACTTAGAGGTTTCTAGGTTTATATGTTTGGAGGTGACCGAATTTAGAATAGGGAATGTATGGATGGATCAATGTTCGTAGTTATTTCCATCACAGCGTCACACTTTTTGTCATGTGCGTAAACATCCTCACTATCCACTTGAATTTGTAATTTTCCAGATGAACCCTTAAAATCAAATATAACACCAATCTTAAAATGACGCTGGGGGAGAACAACTAAACAGGGAATGGGTTATAACTCCTGAACGTTACCATATCCCTGCCCCGGCTGGAGGAACATTTGCTTTGTCATTGTGGAACAGAATAACCTAAGGGCTGAAACTAGGACCAGCAAGACATTCACCTGCTTAAAACGGCTGTACTTTGATGGGGATTTGGTATTCTGGTATGCAGGAACTGGAGTTGATCCCAGCTCATTAAGGATGTTACACAGTGGGATACTTGTATGATATGCTAAGCCATCCCAAGCAGGCATGCACACTCTATTAACTAAGACAGTTCACTTAGCGTCTCAGGCACTGTGAGCCTAACCTCGATGTGAGGAAATGAGATCATCTGGCTGAAAACCCATCCAAACATGGCAGAAAGGTGTAAACTCTACACAGACCGGAAGTGACACTTGATACTAACCCAGGGCTCTGCTGCTTCTGGGAAACAGCCATAGCCACTGTGCTGAGCAGGACGTTCTGTCTGTTGGTTCTCTTTTTAACTTTTTTTCATAGTGTATCTCAGTTTTCCTGTGGGTTGATTGGGCGTAGTGTCAGAGATAGCACCACTGACCAGTGGACTTGTGAAAGTGCCTCGTGTAGAACTTAATGAACTGGATTTGCCATCAAAAAGAACAGGTGTTACGACGGTGCTGTGTTTTCGCTTTGATGCCAAACGATTCCTTGAACTCAGACATATTTGGTGTTCCTGGAGGGAAAAATGTGCAGTCTGATTTACAGCTTGTTAAGTCACAGCTGGATATGCACCGTTAATTGCCTCCTGTGTTACGGCCCAAACAGTGGGGATGAGTTGTGTCTGACTGGAATGAGTGCTGGCTTGGTGTTATTGGCTTCTACCGGGTCTCTTGGATGACTCACCCAAGCCGCCATTCCCAGACATTTATGCAGCGGCGAGAGCTAAGCACCTCCGGATTCTGCGCTATTACAAGATCAACACTTGCCTGCAATGCACGTCAGAGAGGGGTAACAGGACATAGACGCTGGACAGGACAGTCAGAACTAGAGTGTCACTGCTGAATATAATAAGGCATTCACCACTCGAATCAATGTGTATGACGTTTTAGTTTTACTGTCACAGACAGTGAAGCACACATGAATGTGAGCAGTTTATATTTTCCCCATGTTACCATTTTATCAATAATATAGCAATGTTTTTTATTAAAGCGCATACCTAGTCATCTAGAGCAGTCTAACATGAGGATTTGAGATACTGCAGTTTAGTACTATTATAATAGCCACCATCTCATCATACCAGAGCTAATCCAAAGATAATTCAATTTGAGTTTTATGATTATTGTTATTCAGTACTACACAGGGCCACAGTTAAATGATGTTCTCTTTCTACCTCAGGTGGCACCAAACGTTGTAAAAGAGGCCCTCCTGGGTCTTGTGCTGCTGAATCTTGTTATTAGAGCTACGGCAGCCTGCTAGCAAGGCAGGGTGGAGTAGCCGGGTCAAAGCACAGTAGGACGGGGCCAGACGCACCTAATAATGCTGAGGTTGGAGGAAACAAAGGTGGGACTTTTGCTTTGGGGGCTTTCCTTCACTGCTGGCGGCCAGGGGATGACGTGCTTCTGTAATTAATGTTTCATTTAAATGCGAGCGTTGTGGACTTCATACGCACAGAAAGTTAGAAAAACAGCAACGTATGGCAACATTCCCTGCAGCTTTACCTCTCTTTTACCAGTTTTAGTCTCAAGGGAGCTACAGTGAAATACCTCAAGAAAAATATAAGACTAAAATGTAAAATGTCAGTACAAGTGAGAAACAGCTGGCATCAGCAATTAAAAAAGGACACAGCGCATCTATTGTGTGCAAGAGGTATCCTCTTTCTTAGGCCTGTTAAGTCCCACAATGCAGTGTGCTCTGCAAGACCGCTACTCTTTCTAAGGGACGGTTCAATCATAAGCTGCAGGGCTTAGCGGGACTACACGAACACGTTCCACCATATTACACATCAGGAAATATAGGGACAATAATGATAGAAAGGTGCAACTGCATCTAGGTCCCAATGTACTCTGACCTGTATGAAGCCTTGTGTGTTAGCACAGAGAATAGGGTAGAGGGTGATTCCGAGGGTTCTGTGCTGAAGCAATATCATTACCAGTCTCTGAAAAATGCTAGGCTGGCCCACCTATCCTCTCCTAAGCCTGAGTTCAGCACTTGAATCATGTAATTTATCCTGATATTTATTATCTTACAGTCTGTTCCCAGGGGAAGGCTGTTAGTAAAACCCCGTCCCCTGGTTCAACGTTTGCCCGTCCCGAATCGTGGGAAGGCTGGCTTTGATGAAAGACAGATAGGCAACTTTGATTTGAGTCTCATTTTTTCTCAATTAAACATACCAGACAGACAAGGACGACTTGTTCTTGCAGCCAGTCTTTTTTTCATTTTGACACAGGAGCTTGCATGACAAATAAAGAAAAAAAGCAACCGCAACAAATTCCAGCCTCATGGAAAAAAGCGTTTTTTCTAACGGCAGAATTTACAAAAAAAAAAGACTTTACATTTCACAACGTGTGTCATGCAGGCAAAAACAAGAATTTAACAGAGGTGCAGACATAGATGTGAGTTGTTTTAATGAGTTGCAGGCTTTTAATACCACAAAGACATAACTGTTCTGTCCCAAAAGGCCTCCAGAGGATCCCAGTGGGATTACAAAAGCACCTCTTCCTTAATGATGTGAGGTGGGGCCGGGACGCCTCATGACTAAAAATAGCTCTTCTGCTTTCTGGGCAGAAGCCCACAGCGCTCCTCCATTCCCCCAGGTTGTTGGTCTGGTACATTCCTCACACACTTGGCCAGCCTGTGACCCAGCCGGGAACCTTTACCCACATCCTCCGACTCACCCGGCCTTGTTTTCCCCCCACCTCCGTGCTCCTTGTACACTTAAGGACACTCTGTTCCACGTACGTTACTGAATGGTGATGTGAGTGACGCTCCAAAAAAGGACATTTTAAATTCTCACATTGTATCCTTTAGATGGTATGTTGGTAATTTCGCAGATGTTTTGTTCCATTCGCAAAAAATATTGACTTTACTGGCAGCCTTTAGAATTGCGCTTGCCAGTTGCGAACTGCCAAGGGCTGGGAGGCTTTATGAAGGGCACCTGTTGCACTCGTATGGGAGATATTTACCCCTGGAAATATCTACATTTGCAAAATGTGAGAATCTTTTTCAGTGCTTCTTTAAGTAGGGGTTCAAATATTTGTAATAGTGGGCCTGTGGTCTGCAATTATACTTAAGAGAAAGGTATGCAAGTTCTGCTTCCTCAATTAAGCTCATACACAAAGTCTTTACTGTTTCGTCCCATGTCCCATCTGCTCCTCACAGGAAGGTGTAAGGATAGGGGCAGACTCAGGTCTGCAGGGCATATGTTGCATACGCAGACACACAAAGGTATTAGGCTAATAATACACAACAGGAACATATGGCAGAAGCTTGACTGTTCATTCTAGGTTGTTGTTTTTTGTGCAATATTGTTTTTCACCGAGATTTGCAATTTGTCACTTACGGTCCTGTCAGGCTTCTAAACATCTGGTCCAGTGTGCTATGATCTAACATTACCCATAATTACTTGCACTATTCCTTCTCAACATCGGGAGGCAACATTCTGTAAATGGTTCATTTATTAATGAATCAAATGTATTATAATGACATGCATGACAGGTTTTATTATTCATTATGAATGCTCATCTGGCAGTATGCTACTATGATACAATATGTGACACAGGCAATCAAATGTCGACTTCCCCTTCGTGACAAAGGGTACAGAATTAGAAAAGTGGTGACTTGGCTGGGAGAGCTAGCCTGGCAATGCTAACTTTAGCTTTGCAAGTTGTGCATTCTAGAACACTTCATTTTTGCGGCTGGATTCCAGTCGTGTACCCCTTTCTTTTGGAGAAAAACTCAAGTCCCAAAACAAATAAAAGAAACCTTTCACAGAGATGTAGTCAACACTTTGGTGAATATTCTGGTATGCAGCTATCCCTGAGGCTAGCAAATTAATGCTCAAAGAGAAAAAGTGGTATCCAATGAATAGCTGCCGAAAGTGGTTATATGCAAATGACTGCTGGACATGTCATTCCCTAATGCACTCCACAATGTCCATCAGTCCTTAGAGGAAAAGGAGGTTACAAAAGAGAAGTCAAAAAATGAACTGCCACCAAGCAGCTACTAAGCTTCAACTGAAATATCCTGATAACATCGGGGAGCACTGGAATATTCTCAAATCTATCAATGTCAGATCCTCCAAAACCTCCATTCCTTGGGTAATCATCCAGAAAGCACCAGGATTGGTCTGATGAAAATGACGCTGAGATGGAACAGCTTACTTGCAAGAAATGGAACTCCTTTTGTGTCCAGCAGAATAATTCGACCAGCAAGGTTAAAGAGTTATGGTCAGTCATTGAGTCTATTCAAATACAAGTTAACCCCACTGTTTTAATATAAGTATATTTAATATGAATTTGAGTTTCCAAACAGACACGTTTTCTAACATCTGTTATGGGAGAGTTCTAGGGGGGAGGGGGAGCGTGTTCTCGTAATGGTTACGACCCATTTGTGAGGCTTCCCTTGCACCGCCATTCTGTTTGAGCGTTATAATGTGCGATGTTGTAAATTAAATGTGCGTTGAACAAACACACACACACACATACTTCACCTGCCAGTGATGGAACAGAACAGCGGGGTGCAAGAACCAATATTGCTGTGGTTATGCATTATATGCATTTAACAGTCGTATGATGTTTATTTAACAGTCTTAAAGCAGAGCGAATGAATGTCCCCGGCATCATAGTTGGGTTCGGGGGGTGTCTATGGGAATAGAAGGTGCACAGTTGCACCTCATTATCTTTAGGAGACCTCTGGGACAGAACAGCCCCCCCTGCAACATCAGGATAGCCACTTCAACAATGGATTGACGGAAAGGATCGGGTGTAGTCAAAATGGGGCAGAAGTATAATTGCCCTGCCCGCAGCCTCAGACCAGAAAAACCTAACTTATGACAAAACCAGGGATGTCAAAGGAGCTGTGGGAAAGCCCAAGCATCTCTGCAGGTCCTTGCAGGATTGCTGTGGTGGAATGACCCACCACAGCCTTAATCGTAGACGGATCCATCTACAGTCCACCTTCAGAGATGACGAACCCCAGGAAGGACGTAGTGCGTTGGCCGAATGCAATCTCTGCTATGACCAAGAGCTGCTGCTCAAGCAGTCTCTGAAGCAGTAGATGGACTGGATGGACTTGATCACGGAGGGCTCTAGAAAAGATCAGGATGTCATCAAGATATACAAACAAGGACTTGTTTATCATATATCCCAGAACATAATTGAAGATGGCCTGGAAATGGTGGGGCACTGGTCAGACCGAAAGGAATGAGAAAGTACTCATAGTGGTCCGTGGGGCTGTTTAAGACGTTAATCAAGTCCAACTTGGTAAAGAAAATGGCGCCCTGTTAGATTTCAAAGGCTTCCTGTATAAGGGGAAGTGGATACAAATTTTGACGGTTATGTCCTGAAGGCCACGATAGTCAAAGCAGGGTCTCAGGGATCCTTCCTTCTTGCCAACAAAAGAGAACCCTGCGACCGCCGCTGAAGTAGGAGGTCAGATGATACCTGCAGCCAGAGACTCCTCTGTGTAGGAGGAGACAGGGAGTATACATGACCTCAAGGAGGGTATGTTCCCGGGAGCCGATCAATGGCACAATCATTGGGCTGATGTGACGACAGAGAAGTGGCCCTGGATTTGCTGAAGGCTTTCCTCAGATCAAGGTACTCTTTAGGACCAGTCGACAGTTAGGAACAGTTGCCTGTTGTTCCTCTGGAACAACGGGTTGAGGAGAGCAAGCAGTGAGACCACCAGAATGGGCTCCATGGAACAGCTACCGATGTGACGAGGAGGTTCTCTTCAGCCCCCGATACGTGCAGCCCCCTTGATACGTGCAGAAGAGGTGTGCACCTCTCTGACCCCTCCATGTCACGGTGGCCCTCAGGACTGCTTGGAGAGTGGGGAAACACCGCTCGCCAGGACTCCCCTCGCTTCTGACCAGCCCCTGGGGTGAGGTGGGGGTTGTCTACTTTCATCGGATCAGATAGATCAAAAGTAATGGGGCAGGGCAACTTGCACGTGGTGAATGAGTCTCAGAACAGGGATGTTGACATTACAGTTTTTCTCGATTGCTTAAGCACAATTTTCAAAACAGGGCCTGTGTTTTCAAAACACTACACACAATTAGCACAACCACACACCCAATTAGCAAAACACTACAGATTCTTTGCAAAATTAAACACTCCTGTAAAAACTATACACTTCTTTTTAAAAAACACACTTTGTTACTATATGAAACACACGTTTCACATTACTATACTCTGTTTGCACGAGTTACACTCTGCTGTGATAAACCTAAAACACTTTTAGCACTTCTACTTCCCTATGATTAGAGTAGGCTACTATCAACAAAGTACAAATATAATGTAAATTCACCAAACAATACACAAGACCAATGTTGCAGACTGAAGAAACTCATTTATTTCTCAACACGCCCAAAATGTTGACATAGAGATTCATAATACTGTAATCAAACGTTGGACAAAACCATGTTTACTATCTCCCTCTCTTGCTGTTCTGTGAACATAGGAGGCCTTCCCCCTTGTCGTCCCTGACCCTCAATCCTATGTAGAAAAAAAAACAGTATACAATAGTACAGTAATTTCACAGGAACAGAAGTGCTGATAGTGCATAGAATACAGTACTGTAAGCAGTGACTGAAACCGTGCAGATGTTTTTGATATGATGATATTTTTACAATACCTATTTTCCAGTCGAAATGTTCTCATCACACTTGCCACTATATATCGGCTTAGATTTGGCTGTACTCGCAGTCCAGCCTCCCTCAGTGTCAGGCCGTGGTTGACAACGTGGTCAACCAGTGTTGCGCGGATCTCATTTGTCAGATTCGGTCCTCTTTGAGCACCTTCTTGTCTTCGTCTTCGTCTTCGTCTTCCTCTTCCTCCTCGTTCTCCTCCTCCTCCTCCTCCTCGTCTTACTCTTTCTCTGACTCTTTCCATTGTGGTTGGAGAACGCTGAACTCACCTACTGCTTTTTATAGTGCTTACACACCTGATTGTTGTGTCTGCAATTAAGCAAACAAGTGTTTGCACACCTGATGACTGTGTTGAACCAATTGGTTGGACGGTGTGGTAATTTGACAGTCAGTGCTTTGGTATTACAAGGACGTGACTTCATGATAGATTTTTGTGTGTAATGTATGTTAAGTGTGTTTAGTGTTTTGCAAATCACTGTGTGTATTGTTTTGCAAAAAGTGTGAAGCTGACATTGTGCTTATAGTGGTGCAGATCTGGGCTCATGTTATGATCCTTGAGTGTAAGGTTTTGATAATAGTGTCATACTTTTGATTTTAGTGTTTAAGCAATCGAAAAAAACTGTAATACCTTTTGAACTCAATGTAATTGTCAACCGAGACCTTAGAAAATACAATATAAGAACTATACACAAAGATCCTAACCGAACAAAGCAAACATGTATAACGGATTAATGAAATGACATGTCTTCCCGTTGACTCTTTGATGGCTATTTCTGCCAAAACCTACCATGAACCCCCAAAAGTTTGATTGAGGAACTACATGCTAGTCACATGCTAGGAATGAGCCTCACATACAGTTGGTCATGGATGTAGCTTGGTTAGTCCTGAGTCTGCGGCCGGAGTAAAAAAAAACAGTCGTATGGCAGAGGCTGGCATTGCTTCCCCTACGGTTTTGTGTGTATGTTATGATAGTTGCCACTGAACGACCCTGTTTTTATTTGCTGCATGGCTAACACACCCAGGGTTGCTCAAAGAAGCGCTCTAAAGCAGGAGTCTGAGTGGCCTGCCCTTCAACCTCATCCCATATGAAACCAGCCCTTTAGATGATGTAATTATACAAGCCCTTCTGGTCTCATGATTACAGCCATACACGTTCACTCAGTTCCCTCGCAACACACACATAAACAGACACAAATAAGCGCAACGACTCACACACACACACACAAACACACACCCACAAACACACAAACACAGATGCAAATAAGGATTCATGCATGCAAGTAAGCACACACTCAGACGTGCACTCCTACACACACAGACACGCGTACACACACATGCACACACACACTCACACACATGCGTGCGTGTGAGACGCCCTCTGAGCCAGCAGAACAGAGGAGTCAACGAGAGGTTTTCCTGCTCGTCGTGAGCATGATGACTAATGTGCGGCGATGCGGCTGCACCTCCCTGACCCCTGTGGCGTGTGTGCTCTGACCCCGTCCCGAGGCAGCGACACACCGTTTTACCGGTGGTGGGGGGCTGGTTTCCAGTAAAGCAACCCTGCCCCACCTGTACGGCCTTCCTTTCCCGTTGCTCCTTAAACAAATATGCAAGATTCCACTAAACGGCTCTGGCGCACAGACTTGCTGTGTGTGTGTGTGTGTGTGTGTGTGTGTGTGTGTGTGTGAATCAGACTGCACGTGTGTTTGAGTGTGTAATGAATTGCACATCTATGTGAGTGGGACCTGCAGTGTTACTCACTGGTGGACTGCATTGTGTTTGTGAGCATCCATTCAAACTCTCAGGAACAACAAGTCCTCTCACTTGTTTGTTTGTTGCTCTTTCGGGGGGACACCTTCACTACTGGTTACAGCCAATGAGAGGCCAGCTTACAAAGCATATAGAACCATATTAAAGTTACAGTAGCTGCTTGTACGGTTGGCTATGCATTGTTTCTGCTGGTTTGCTTTTCTGTTCTGAGTTAATTGTAGCCCCTGTTAAAGGATTTAATGGTGGCCTTACAAGATGATGTATAGTGGCTGCGGCCCTTTTGAAGTAAAATAAATGGATGAAGCGCTGCCCTGTAAAGACATATAGTGACAATTCACAGCAGATAGGTACACAAACATACATGCAAACACACACACATATGCAAACACACTCACGCTACACACACACTATCTCTCTCACGCACGTACATTCATGCACAAACAGACACGCAGACACATGCAAACACACACACAGACACATTCACTCTCTCGCTCACACATATGCACGCTCATGCTTTTTCTCTCTCAACCCCCCCACACACACACGTACACACAGCTATTTATAGATGGTTACAATACTAGATTGGTGTCTTGCATCTCCGAACCTGTAGAAATTAGGAACACAGATCTTATACATGGTGGAAAAAAGATGCATGTGCCGTCTCTCTATACCATGCAATAACCTTTAGTTTTATGGAACAGACAAAATAAAGCTAAAGCTAACAGAAATTCAAGAAAGACACCTTGAGAAAATAAAGCAAAAAAGTTTTCGTCCAACATTTTGACGGAAGAATGTTATTCGCGGCAGCCGTGCTTCTCGTTCACGGCAGGAAGTGCCAGTCGACCGCAGGAATGCAGAGCACTGGAGCAGACATGGTTTTCCACACTCCGACCAGAGGAAAAGAGGGAGTGCTGTCTGTGTGGGAGAAAGGGTCCGGGGGGCGGACAGAGAGAGACAGTAACAGAGAGAGACGGACAGACAGACAGACAGACAGACAGACAGACAGACAGAGAGAGAGACAGACCAAATGAGAGAGAGACCAACAAAGAGAGACAAACAGACAGACAGAGAGACCAACAGAGATAGACAGACAGACAGAGAGACCAACAGGGAGAGACAGAGAGACCAACAAAGAGAGATAGACCAACAGAGAGAGAGAGACCAACAGAGAGAGACAAACAGACACAGAGAGACAGAGAGAGACAGACCAATAGAGAGAGAGACCAACAGAGAGAGACAGACCAAAAGAGAGACAGACCAACAGAGAGAGACAAACAGATACAGAGAGACAGACAGACAGAGAGAGACAAACAGAGAGAGAGACCAACAGAGAGAGACAAACAGACACAGAGAGCCAGACAGACAGAGAGAGACAGACCAACATATAGAGACAGACAGAGAGAGAGACCAACAGAGAGAGACAAACAGACACAGAGACAGACAGACAGAGAGAGACAGACCAACATATAGAGACAGAGAGAGAGAGAGACCAACAGAGAGAGACAAACAGACACAGAGAGACAGACAGACAGAGAGAGACAGACCAACATAGAGAGACAGACAGAGAGAGAGACCAACAGAGAGAGACAAACAGACACAGAGAGACAGACAGACAGAGAGAGACAGACCAACATATAGAGACAGACAGAGAGAGAGACCAACAGAGAGAGACAGACCAAAAGAGAGACAGACCAACAGAGAGAGACAGATCCATAGAGAGAGAGATCAACAGAGAGACAAACAGACCAACAGAGAGACTGACAGACAGAGAGACTGACAGACAGAGAGACTGACAAACAGAGAGGGAGACCAACAGTCACGATGACAGACCAATAGGACGAGGGCTCACGTTCGATAACATTCTACCTATGGGTGACTGGTTCACATTTTTTTCAGTTACAGTAAAAAAGTGTAACATTGTTGTAACATTGTTTCTGCCTAGATTATTTAAACCCAGTAGGAAATAAATTAAAACAATGTGTCTCTTGCTGGAATGATAGTGTAGCAAAGATCATCCTACATGCCACCTGGCTGGCTTTTACTGGGCCCCTACAGGCAAAGGACGCAAGGTGGGGATGTTGAAAGTCAGTTCTTTTTGTTGTTTTTTATAATAATAATGATACATGGCCTGGTGCTCCATGCTGCCATGCATGAGATCTCTCCCTGAGGCCCCGTTTACACAAAGGGAAAAAGCTGATATTTCCATGCAGTTTGGCCTCTCATTTACACGAAAACCCAGTTTTTATCACAGAAAACGATTATTTTTAAAAACTCTGGCCAAAGTGGAGATTTCTGAAAACGCTGGTTATGTGTTTTCTTGTCAACTGGGAGAAACTGGGTTTTAGGATCTCAAGCGTCACACTATGCGCCAGAAAAAGCTTATCGTCATGTGAGCGCCCGCTGTCTGTCCAGACAAACGAAACTCGCGCCATATAGGGGAATTATTTGTTTATCAACATGGTGGATGCGCACGCAGAATAATCGCAAAAATAAAATTTGTTTGACCAGTTGCGATGGTTATCTCCGTGTGGTTAATTTGCAGTTGCGGTGTTAATTAGCGATGTTGTCAGCTTACTGTTACATTAAACTGTAATCAGAAAACGTGGTTATATGCTATAGACCCGTTAGTATCTGTGGTATAAAGGCTAGGACAAATTTCAAATTATAAATATGTACACTTTATGTTGAAAGTATAGACCGTCGCGATTACCATTGAAACGAATGGCGCTGTGATTATTCTTCAAAACGAGAGCCGGTAAATTGTGAAAAATGAATTAAACTGTTGTTTTGAAAGGAACAGGAAGTCGCTCCTGTTATTCGTTGTTGTTGATTCAGAGGATTCTGATTGGCTTGCATGGCTTTATCCTTCTCCCTACACTGCCCCCCATAGGCTTGGCATAGTTATAATGGCGCTCAACGGCGTATTAATGCGGGTTGTAAATGCCAACTTTCTTGAAAATTATGTTGTGGGCACGATGTTATCTTTGAAAACGGAGAGGGGGGGGGGGGGGGGGATATTCGTTTCTCTAAATACCCCGCTATGTATAAACGTGACCTGAGTGTGTGTGGAAATGGCTGGTCTAACCTGTGTACACTGATTACTCAATGTGCAACGTGTGTAATCTCACCCAGTCCCAGAGACCAATCAGACTGTGCCAGGTGAGGCTGCATAATTCAGCCATCATCAACACACTCCCACAGATATTCTACTATACATTAACTTAAAACATGAACTGCCATTCAACCTTGACTTGTCACCGCAAGACCAAAAAGCAGCTCTCCATCTCTCCACCACGAACCTCATCTGCTGTCCACCTATCGGTATCCTGATATATGAGGCCATCAGCCTCAGCAGCAGCCAACGGATTCAACACATTCTACAATGTATGATGTGTCTAAAGAATGAGGTGGCTCCAAACTCAGATTATTCTTTTTTTGTGTGTGCCTACTCTTTAATACATGTAAGTCCATCAGGTGTAGATACATCAAAGCACAATAGGAACCACTCTCTTCATATACTGAGTTGTTATGAGGTTGCGGACCTGTTGAATGTCAAATCCTAAACTCAGAATGTGACCAGAATCAAATGAGTAGTATACGTCTATAATACCACTGGGCTCAAGGCCTCCTTGGTTCTCCACAAAGACCAGATACACATACAGATTGTCTTTGAGCCACGAGGAAGGATTTGTGGTCCAGAACCCTGCTCAGAGCTGGATCTGAGAGGAGAGTCAGTGAAACGCTGCTGGATTACAGGGCAGAATACCTAGCGGCCCCCACAGGGCAACCTGGGACTGGGGCGTCCGGGAGCCAGGGCCGGCCCTGCCTGGTTAGGGTAACACACCGCAGCGGTGCAGAGGAACGTGACAGGCCTGAGTACAGCAGGAGAGAGAGAGAGAATGTATGTGTGTAGGGTGTTGAGGACGTAGCGTGCGGAGCTGCAAGACGAGCGGCCTCCTGGACCAAAGGGAGGGATACGATTCCTTCACAAGTCTTTGGTCCCACCGGTCCAGTGAAGTGGCCCGCGTGGAATATCACGTTCCCCCCCAACCCCAACCCCCGGCACCATCGCTCTCCCACTCCGCCCGGGACATCAAACACTTTTCTACCAAAGAACATTCTCTCTCACATGCACACACACACACACACACACACACACACACACACACACACACACACA
>NC_079433.1:15599562-15647062 GCF_026213295.1 Gadus chalcogrammus | reverse complement strand
AGGATGGGGGGGGGTGGGTCTGTACCAGGACGGCGGGGCGGGTCTGTACCAGGACGGGGGGGCGGGGCTGTACCAGGATGGGGGGGCGGGTCTGCACCAGGACGGGGGGGCGGGGCCGGTCTGCACCAGGACGGGGGGGCGGGGCCTCCAGGTCCCTGTGAAGTCGTTGCCATGTCGATGTAATTGCCATGATTGCTGCAATTGTTCACGCTTGAAACGGTGCATGAACGGTGTGAAGGCTTATTAAGGGGCTGGTTAATGGTCACCCAATTACCCCCCCCCCCCCTTGTACATTTCCAGTGAGAGGGCCAGATGAAGACTGAGGAAACTGTGAAAACTATTGCACAAAAGATATGTCCATGCTGTTCATGAGGGTTAGCCGTTAATTACTTACTAAGGACCTCCGATTTTTCTTATCAGACATCGCAGACATTTATTATTTATATTCTTAGATTTCTGTGGTATGAAATTAAACAGCTGAACAACTCAAAAGCAAAGAATTCATATTTATGTATAATTACATTTGTAGGCCAATTTGATATGTATAAGTTGACCACAAAGTCAAAGTTCTGTATACAGGAAACTTTCCCGAGAACAGAACGCCCCCCCAAAAAATCTAATAAATAAATACACCAAAACTCATAATTGTTTCTTTAGCCAGTCGTCAGATGGTGCCTGGAGCATAGCTGCACTACTGCAGCCGTCAACTATGACACAAAGACGTCAGAGCTACATTGCAGCGACACCTGGTGGTTAGTTTCAGTTACACTCAGTTAAAACTATTTTCTTTTAATTTATCTAAAGATGGTCATAAGATGACAAGCGTGTATAGATGAACCAATGATGCAGATTTCTACATGTTGAGATAGAATGAAAGAGCAAATAAAAAAAAACGGAATTACATGAATTTAAGCATTTTATTATTTCTGCTGGACAAATTGATATAGCATAGACAGTTTATAGAAATCAATACAAAAGAATTGCTAAAAACAGCTGTTCTTACAGGTACAGTTCTTTTCAATGTCGAGAATGTTTGTAATGTGATTTATAATGCTATTTACATACATTTTGATTTTACATATGTTAAGTTAGAGTTGTTAAAGTTAAGCACGGTTACTTGTAGAGCTCTGACTGAGCTGTCATCACCAGTAGCAACAAAGGTCTGCAGCTTTGCAAATAAAAACACAGCAAATAAAAACAAAAACAAGATGCATTAATCAGCAAAGAAACTCCTAAAAGAGGAATCAGACCCTCCAATTCAGTCAGCTCTCCCTCTGGCTGAATGATGCAGCTTACTGGAACTGCCTACCTCATTGGCCTCATGTGATGTTAAACCCACTGATGCCTTTTGTATGGTGACCCCAGAACTGCAGTGTTTATTAATAGGCATTTTTTTTGTGCAAGTGTTTTTGTGATCAAAGATACTAGTGTTGTGCTACTTCTGTCATCGCTCAGCAGCCCTTAATCACCTCCTGGCCCTTGAGGTTCCTTATACTATATGGTGCTAAGAATAACTGGTGTCAATGTTAAGATTGTTAAAACAAAAAGAACAACAACATCCAACCAATACAGATCTATACAGCAAAGGAAAGTGTACATCAAACAATTGGTGTTCATGCCGTGTGAAATCACATTCATACCAGATGTTAGCGTTAGTTTGGTTAGTGCAGGAAGCAAGACTGAACTGAAATGAACACTAAAAGTGATTTGAGAGCGAAAGAGTGGGACGACCTCACACTCCCCCGCCCGTACAGGTCAGATCCACAACGAAGAAAGAGAAAGACTGGGCTGAGTCTCGGTGATCACATTTGAAGATACATCTCCACACCGAACTCATCCTTTTTTTTTTTTTTTTTACAGAGACACTTTTCATTGATCCCACCAGGAAAACACAAAGACCTGCGGTCAGGCCTGGACAGGAGTGGAATAAATAGCAGAGCGGGCCGGAGAAGGGCTCCTCCTTCATGTGGCCGCCTTCCAGATGATGACGCCCAGTATTACCAGCACCACGGACATGACCAGTGCCAGGATGCACATCTTCTTACGGGACTTTTGCTGTGAACGAGGGAAGGGAGGGTCACAAAGAGAAAGCAAACACACAGCTTCAGAGCGCTGGAGGCAGACTGGAGCCCTGGCCCGGGGCCTTCCTGTCTTGCAATCAAGCGATGATTTATTAGGCGCGCCGGTGCAAAATAAATGGAATGCCTTCATTCCTTCCTTCCCTGTCTGTCTGTCTGTCTGTCTGTCCAATAGTCTTACCACTTTTGTAAAGGACAGTTTTTAAGTTCTTCACATGGAAACGGAGCTCTTCAAGCGTTTAACTTGTGTTGCCTGAGGGTTGGACCACATCCTACAGATCAACACCCAGACTTCACTGCAACACAGTGCTCACCAAAGGAGTGTCCTACCATAACTCTACCCTCCAGACGATCAGCCCGTCACGTTACACCTGAGAGCTCGACATCACCAGCCTCACAGCATACCACACCTACGCCTAACCTCAAGTAAGGCCTCCCAGGCCCAGCCCTTAGTCCAGGACTGGCTGGACCTGGGCTGGGTTGCACCAACTGGGCGTAAGCCTGGTCTTAACTACGCCTGGTCGTAACTTGACCTAACCGTTACGGCGGTTGCACCAACTGGGCGTAGCCTTCTGGGCTTAGCAATTACATCCAATCCAATGCAGCGCTACCACCATCCTTGCAACTGCTCATTGCGCTTCGCTTCTATGCAAACGGGGCATTTCAACACACAGACGGCGATATGATCAGTGTACACAGATCGAGCGCCTGTCGGGTTATCCAGAGGGTTTCACTGCCTTCATGGGGAGATGCCGATGCACCCAGAACGGGTCTGCACAGAAATAGCTGCGTGCACCGTTCTGCACAACATCTCAGGGAACAACTGGGGAGAGGGAACAAGAGAATCCCTCTCCCCAGACACCATCAGCCACCGGCAGTCCCCGAGGAAGACGTGCGTCCAGCCAGAGCAATTGAAGATATCGCTGGCCGATTAATCCGTTCTCAACTTATAATCAGTTATGAATATTGTTTTAATTATGTTTATATGTTTTATATAGGCCGACACATTAAACAGATCTCTCATACAGTCTCAAAACACCTCTATTAGCTCCAATTGTCATTTGATGATGTTCAATGCATTGCTTCTGTCAAAAATAACCATTCCCGTCTAAATGCTCGTTGTAAACCAGACAACACAAATACATATTTTAATTACATAAGTTTGCAGTGTTTTATTGTTAGGCATTAACACAATTGATGAATGACAATGAATGAAAGAATTAATTATTTATTTCGGTGTCCAACAGCATGTCAAGTAAAATAGTAAATAGCGTGTCGGCACGAGGTATCCTAGCAACGCGGTGATGTGCGCATTCCATGGAACATTCACATGGCCGCGCATAACGACCGGGCGTCGTTAAGACCAGGCTTAAGTCCCGTTGGTGC
Organism: Gadus chalcogrammus; assembly: GCF_026213295.1. Lineage (NCBI taxonomy): Eukaryota > Metazoa > Chordata > Actinopteri > Gadiformes > Gadidae > Gadus > Gadus chalcogrammus. The sequence goes on along the minus strand of NC_079433.1, from coordinate 15,643,598 downwards.
AACCGGCGTTAGTTCCATTCTAAAGCCAGGTCTTTCTTAACTAAGACCTACTTAGCAGTTACGACCAGGCTGAGTTAAGACCAGTTGGTGCCACCGGCCCCTGGTGTTCTATGGGTCCTCACCTGGTAGTAAGATGCTCTCTGCAGCTGCTCCCCCCCGCGCTCCACGTGGACCTCTGCACTCTCCACGTTGGCCTCGATGCTGTCTGTAACCGGGGGGAGTCGCACACAGACCGTCAGCCATGGTGCCACCGCCATGGTGCCACCGCCATGGTGCCACCGCCATGGTGCCACCGCCATGGTGTCACCGCCATGGTGCCACCGCCATGGGACCCCAGCCATGGTGCTATAGTGGGGCCACAGCCATGGTGCCACAGCCATGGTGCCACAGCCATGGTGCCACAGCCATGGTGCCACCGCCATGGTGCCACCGCCATGGTGCCACAGCCATGGTGCCACAGCCATGGTGCCACCGCCATGGTGTCACCGCCATGGTGCCACCGCCATGGTGCCACCGCCATGGGGCCCCAGCCATGGGGCCCCAGCCATGGTGCTATAGTGGGGCCCCAGCCATGGTGCCACAGCCATGGTGCCACAGCCATGGTGCCACAGCCATGGTGCCACAGCCATGGTGCCACAGCCATGGTGCCACAGCCATGGTGCCACAGCCATGGTGCCACAGCCATGGTGCCGCAGCCATGGTGCTACAGCACTACAGCCATGGGGCCATAGTCATGATGCCACCGCCATGGTGCTACAGCCATGGTGCTATAGTGGGGCCCCAGTCATGGTGCTATAGTTGGGCCCCAGTCATGGTGCTATAGTGGGGCCCCAGTCATGGTGCTATAGTGGGGCCTCAGCCATGGTGCTACAGTGGGGCCCCAGCCTGGCATGTTAATTTTCATTGCATGTTTAATGATTAACTTGGTTATTTGTCCGTGTCAAATGTGCGTGTGCATGCTTTTCTGAGTGTGCCATGTGTCAGTTGCTAAATGTTGGAATCAGAAACTACCCTTATCAAGAGATCAAATGAAACTCACCGATCATATCTCCTTGATCGTGGATCATGACGGCTAAATCCTTGAAGATCTGGTTCACATCCAAGATATCCGACTGAAATGAGAAAATAAAATGAATAAACATGCAGATACTACAAATCAATCAACTTGCACTGATGGTCTTTATATTTGCGTCTCCCCAAGCATGTTCCATTATAATCAAGCTACCATCTAACTACTGCCCCAAATCAAGACATCATCAAACTACTGCCCCATATCAAAGATCATCTAACTACTGCCCCAAATCAAAGATCATCAAACTACTGCCCCATATCAAAGATCATCAAACTACTGCCCCATATCAAAGATCATCAAACTACTGCCCCATATCAAAGATCATCCAACTACTGCCCCATATCAAAGATCATCTAACTACTGCCCCAAATCAAAGATCATCAAACTACTGCCCCATATCAAAGCTCAGCCAACTACTGCCCCAAATCAAGGATCATCTAACCCTGACCCTAATCAAGGATTATTTAACTACTGCCCCATCAAGCTCCCAAACTAAATATCTACTGTTGTTCTTCTCCCATCGTTGACATTCTGTCACCTATATTGTATTTCTAACTATAGAACATAATTCTATGAACGTCTTGGTGGTCTGACGCCCGGAACATCCCCCAGGCCCTGCACTGAGCCCAGCCTAGTGGAGAGGGTCTGTCCCCCGGACACTGAACCCAGCCTAGGGGAGAGGGTGACTCGCCTCCAGCTGCCGGATGTTGGTCTCCCTCTCCTTGATGAGCTCCAGGTCTTCCTCTGTGATAGCCGCCTCCTCCGTCTGTATGGTGGTCTGAGCCCAGTCCTCCTGGCTTCACACACACACACACACACACACACACACACACACACACACACACACACACACACACACACACACACACACACACACACACACACACACACACACACACACACACACACACACACACACACACACACAGAGCTAGGAAACGGGCCCCTATGCCACCGGGTGAAGGTCACAAAGAGGAGTGTGGCGGTGTGGAGAGATGATGATAATACGGTGGTCTTACTTGTCAAAAGAGACGAGCTGTTCTTCCCCGGCGCCGTCCTCAGCCTGGAGAGAAGCCAGAGCATCAACACACCTTCCTTCACATCACATCATTAGACCCCCCCGGTACATACTGACACGCGGGTTAGGAGGCGTTGCGCTGGAGACCCACCGAGAGGCGGGAGCCGGCGCGGGCCCGGGCCACCGACTCCTTCTCCTTGTCCGCGGCGCGGCGCTGCACCGACTGGAAGTTGTTGAGCGCCGCCGAGAAGTCGCTCATCAGCCGGTCCCTCTGCAGCTTCTGCTGCCGCTGTGGACCAGACAACGCACCGCCGTTAGACCGGACCGACCGGACCACGGCCCCCGGGGACCGGGGACAACAGACCCCCCCCTGTTAGACCGGACCGACCGGACCACAGATCCTCCCCGTTAGACCAGAGAGGACCCCCAGGACCACAGATCCTCCCCGTTAGACCAGAGAGGACCCCCAGGACCACAGACCCCCCCCCCCCCTGTAGAACGGAGAGGACCCCCAGGACCACAGACCCCCCCCCCCCCCTGCAGACCGTAGAGGACCCCCTAGGACCACAGACCCCCCCCCCCCCCCGTTAGATGGGAGAGGACCCCCAGGACCACAGACCCCCCCCCCCCCGTTAGACCGGAGAGGACCCCCAGGACCATTCCTCTGCCTCCAGAGCTACTTGCCTGTTCTGAGGGGGATGTCGGCAAAGGGATGGAGCCAAGGTCCTTCAGGTGCTTGTTGGTTTCTTTCGCCAGCTGGTTTGTGAAGTGCTGCATCTGCTGTCTGAGAGAAACCAAAGAGGATGAAAGTGATTTGGGGCTTTGTTTGCTTATTAGCAGGAATGCCCCGAACCGATACACGACATCAGGCCGATAATGGCCAAATATGATCCAATATGCACAGACCTCGAATAAAATGATTAATCGATTGGAAGTGCGATTATTCTATATCAGGCGTTTGTGGGTGGGAATCAACATTTATATGGCTAGAGGCTAGCTGCTTCTTACATAAGACATGTTCTTATGATAGAAGGTAAATGCGAAAGTAAACTAAATGATATCTACACAAACAATATGTAATATGGAGGACACACCAAGGAGACCAACAGTACAAGGCTCATCATTTTGTGAGCTTATCTCGATTTACTAGATGTAAAAGAATAACGTCAATAACACTTCCTGGTTACTACAAGTGATGACACACACACACAATCGGCTCTCTTATTCTATATTATATCTCAAATGTATTCAAACTTTAGCACTTTATCTATTTTTTTTACTCTTCACTTTAAACGGTATGTATGTTTACTCCATTCAGATTTTTTCTCTGTAATATTTTCACTGATTTAAGCCACTCAAGTTTTCTTTAATGAGCTGTTTTTAGGTGGCTAATTTGCAATCATGAGCAAAGTGCTTCGATATATTTTATTTTTTCAAGAGTAAAACAAAGTATCGGACTGATATCAGTATCGGCATATAGCTGTATCGAAAGTGAAAAAGTGGTATGGAGACATCCCTGCTAATTATTATCAGAATACATGCCAAAAGAGGTGATCTTGTGTCAGCCAAGACACGATGCATAGAGGGGCGGACACTTACAGCCGATCTTGAAGTTCACTGTTGTCTTGTCGTGTGCCCAGCTGGCCAACGATGCCCTTGATCTGGGCGGCTGTAATTGGAAAACAACAACAGTGATTGACCTGTACATGGTATTGTGATGTTATACATAACCCATTATAAACCACAAACAAGCAGCAGTGCAGTGCTTGGTGAGAGTGAGAGAAGTGGAGCAACACCTACTGTTCTGTGTGATCTTTTGGATGTTGGCGCTGCATGTCTGCAGGACAGAGCCGAAGTCCCGCGGGACCGACCGGTAGGCGTCGGCTTTGGCGTAAGACATCTCAGCGGGACCCGATGCTGGAGCTGGAGAAGGCTGGGGATGTTCGCGAACTAGCCTGGAACCCAATTCTACAGAAAAACCAATAATCCCACAATGTACATACGCATCTAATTAATCAGAATATACCAAATACAGCTTGACAGAAGTATCGTTAAGAACGAGTTATCGATTTTGCAGTCCCTCCCTCTCCCAGTGATGTCTGGTGCCGTCCGCACTCCGCAGAGCAGAGCTGTCACTGCTGGCTAACTTTTTAATCCACTCCAATCCATTTTGTAATTTAGCTGGACCGTTGACACTCTGCCGGCAGTTTATCCTGACAGGATGCCGTGTAATGACCACCAAAGTCCATCTCAAAGCAACAAGTAGCGTCTGTGATCAGCTGATACCAACAACAAGCTAGCTTGTCATGCTAACCACTTAACCATGACCCTTTAGAGATAACTTCACACACCCAGAACACAGCGGCAGCTATTTTCCGTAATAGAAAACGGAAACATTTACTGGCTAGTTAATATGTCAGCTTTCATAAGAACAATCTCTACTTACTTGTTGGGATGATTCAAATAGCGGATATTTTCTATGCTGTTACTCCCTCACATCAAAGGCTTCCTGGTCTGTGCGCGATGACGTCACGCAAAACGTACGCGATGACAAGGCTTCAGTCACCCAACCTAACCCACAACAAACAATCAGTGACTATCAAACACAACAGCTGTTTACAGATAATCGTTCACATTTTAGCAGAAGTTAACAACCATGTACTTCTAGATTATGTCCATAAGACTCGTGAGCCACGTGCATGCGCCGGGCTGCAGTCTACCAGCCTAGACCCTGATCATTAGAGCATCTTGTGACTGTCATGTGGTGCCCTGTGCTGATTTAACAAGGGCCTTCTCTAACGCCCCGAGCAGAGTATCCCACCCGTGTTCATTTAGCAGAAGAATCGTGACATTATGTTCCCCTAGAGATGACGTCAACAAGCATGCGATTGGCCTTTGCGCTTACATTTTCTAAGTTTCCTAACGGTATGAGCACATAATGTTCCTAGCTTGAGATTTTTCAAAGAAACAGAACATGGCGCTTAGTTTTTGTAGGCATGTAGGCTGTACTTGTGGTTTTTAAATACCCATTAAGTCATGCAATTGTACCCAAACATTTACTTAAACCAAAATGTTCAGCTGAATCAACCAGAAACACACCTTAATGATCAATAATATCATACAACACAAGCTATGTACTCATTTATTTAATGGATAAACGAAAATATAAACAACATATCAACAATGCACGGTCTCTGGTAGACTGAGAGACAGTCCCAGGTCTGCGGCGCCGGCAGACGGCTGCCAGTGGCAGTCGATCAGCGCGTCGTACAACTCCTCGCTCAGCTCCATGAACTTCCTGTTGGCCTCCCACACATCCAGCTCTGGGTTCGGATCTGCAAAAGAAATGTGAACGGGAGAGTGGTTTGTTAGCGTTTCAATTACGTTAAAAATAATTAAAACCAGAAACCACTGCTTGAAGAACTTAATCTGAATGCACACCTTCCACGGTATCCTCAGTCTCAGTCTCAGTTTCCTTTAAAAAAAGAAAATAAAAAAAGTTAGCATGAGCTAGCTTAACATATCAATGAAAGATGTTGACAACAATTTTCCCACTGTCAGAAGGTCATTCTGAAGGTACCTGAGGTTGTGCTGCAGTCTGTGGGTAATACTGATTGTAATTGTATCCGTAGCCGTCCGCGTTGGGGTCATAGCCCCAGTTGGGGTAATAGCCGGGGTACTGGGCCTGCTGTTGGTAGGGATCGTACTGCTGGTAGTTGGGTCTGTAGGCTGCAGAGTTCGACTGCCATGACTTGTTCTCGGGAGGATGTCTGGTCCTGGAGAGGTGGGTCACAACCAGGGACAAAATTGTTGAGTTGTACTTAAAAGGGGGAACAGTCGCGCTTGCCATTTACTCACAGCCCTTTCACACATGAATTGTAAGCCCGACATTCTCCAGATTACGCCCGGAGGGGCTGTATGTGTGAACGGCTGAACGAAGATGTATGAATCCTCCAGAGTTTACCCGGCCAGGCCCTCGGGGGAAGTCTGGAGGATCTATGAGCCGTAGAATTCCCAACGAGCGAGTGGGCATGTTGCTGACATGTTGATGACCTTTCGATCATTCAACAGGCGCGAAAAATGGGAGCACAGAGTTTAGCTGCTGGTTACTTTTCTCTTCTCGCCTGTATTTTCGTTGCAACTTCTTTCTCCTCTTCTGTTGTCTTTCTTTTGACAAACGTACTTATTGCAAGTCGCTTTGGATAAAAGAGTCTTCTAAAAAGGCACTAAATCATAATGTTTGTGGCAGATGATTCTTAAATAAGCAGTATTTACATCATTAATCACTTCATTAAGAGTCAGCACTACGTAGTTGGATCCTCTCGCCCTCTTCGCTGTGTTGTAAACAAAACAGACTTCCGCTGCATACTTCCTTTGACACATCCCGCCTGCTACACGCTCTACCCAGGCACCTGCCCTCACCCAAGGTATACTGAGTATCTCCAATACGTGTGAACACGTCTGATGCAGCTTATGGCCAGCTGTGTGTCGCATGTGTGAAAGGGAAACTCTGGATCACCTCTAGACCCGGCTCTCTGGAAAGGATCCCTAGTGCATGTATGAAAGTCATCCTATAAAGGGATACTGCTTCACTTTGCCTTTATTTTCTATCCATTTTACACATCTTTTGCAGATGTTTTCTTTGATTTATCTATTATTTTATTTTATTGTATGACAATGTTTATATGTGAAGCTCTTCGAGTCTGCCTTGTGTATGAAAAGTGCTATAAAAATAAAGTTGCCTTGCCTTCATATGGGATGAGTGACCTGAGAATAACATCAACTCTGTTGGACCATTGACCTCATCGGTCCGGCATTTGCGTTCTCAAGCTTGCAAGTAAATCTGAACCGATTATTTTACAACAGGGATATGAAGACATACACTTGTATTTTAAAATATGGGATGTTCCCCCTTTAAACCTGCAGCACTCAGTGCATTGACAGCGTTTAGTTGAACATCATTGTCCGTTGAGTTCGTCAGCCCACTGTTGACCAGGTTGTATTCATAGTCGCAGGATGTAGAATTATAAATCAAATCATAACCACCCAAAGCATCATGATCATAAATGAACAGAATCCTGCCCATACCAATATAATACACCGGAGAGCGCTGTATCCACTAGGCCCCAACAAATGTCGCCAACTATGTTAATACAAATCTGAAATCAGCCTATATACTCAGTCTTGAAAATAAAATAAAAAAATTATCTGGTCTGAATGCCCTCAGCGATTGAGTAGTTCTTACTTCCTCACAGGCCACGCCGGTGGACATTAATTGGCCACCAGCTTGGCTACAAAGCCAGGACGGAATACAAGACTCCACCCACTGAATCAACCTGAAGTTACAGAAAGGAAGCGATGGACTGGAATTCTCCGAGACTTCAATAGATTTGACCAGCCGTCATTTTCTGACGCCTTATGCACACCTTGATTATCCTTGCTAAAATAATCAGAAATAGGGGGTGGAATTCTGCAGTCCACCCCTTTAAAGGCCTGGGCTCTGTTAGGAGTGGAGGTTCCTACTTGTTTGCGGCGAGGCTGAGGCGGAGCGGCTTGCCCCCGAGACCCACGGCGCCCTGGCACTCGTCCAGCGCCCTCTTCTGCAGCCGCTCGTCTGGGAACTGGACGAAGCCACACCCCCTGGAAACACCAAGCAGAACAGAGACATCACAACCTTTAACGTTCAAGCATTAACATAACAACAGGAGAGGTTTATTTAGAGACGGCCCAAAATGACCACATAACGCAACACCAAACCATGGAAAAAGAGACACGCAAAATGTTAGGTTGAGAGTCGTGTTCAGTTCAGTGGCGGCGCTTGCTGGTGCTATAGCAGCAGCAGAAATTACAATAGCAGCACCAAAACTCTGTGCTGGTCTAAGGTCAGATCCACTCTACACTTCTGCTTATTTGTTGTCAATGTCTTGCCGTTGCTCTCCTCTGTTCAGTAAACTGATCCAAGCTCACTTAAGGTGGTCATGTCAGATTTATAATCCTATTTGGAATAGGCATCTATAGGAAGCAAGACCATCAAATCAAAACAATACATCTCTTCTTAAAAACATATCAATTCATTTTTTAGTTCCAACAATTCATTGTAGCAATAATTACTATAGCGTCAAAGGGAGAAGAGTTCATGTCACCAATCTCCAACAATCAGTCTCCCCGACTCACTTGGAGTTACCGGTGGTGTCCAGCACCACCTTCCCCCCGCGACAGGAAGGGTAGCGGTTGTAGAAGAACTCGTAGAGCATGCCGTCGTCTACCTCCGGGGTCAGATCCCCAACGAACAGAGAGAAGTTCTGACTGCAGCAGCACACAGAGAAAACAGGCAGTATGTTATCACAAACCAGGTAAAGCAATGGTCGTCAACAGCGGATTGTTACCTTTCTACTTTAAAATTGACTTGAGTGAAGCAACAACGTACATGGTAGTAATGGCTCTATGGAAGGGTCTAAAGACATGGGTTCCCTGTTGACCAGTGCCCTACTGGAAACTGGGCTTACACTTTTCGCTTTTTGATATAGATTATTTTACTATATAGAAGGTGTGAGTTTGTAGCTAGCATTTAAAAATAGCATTATTATCCCTGTATTCCACTAGTGGGAAAGGCTTATTCTCAAAGAGCACTCCTGCTTTCATGGTCTGTTCTGTAGTGGAAACACAACACATGGGTCGGCCAATATTATGCAGTGAAAAAACATGCACACAAAAGCACAACACTCACCTTTCGCCTTGTTTACCAAAGGTAGCTCTATTCAGCTTAAATCTCCTGGGCTATGGAGAGACACACACACACACACACACACACACACACACACACACACACACACACACACACACACACACACACACACACACACACACACACACACACACACACACACACACACACACACACACGTTAGTTTATCATGAGTATCTTCTAGTAGAAATGTGAAGTGAAAGTATGTGATTGATCTCCAGTGTGATTAAATAGTTACCGGGTTGGCTCCTGGAAGGACTTTTCCATTGACTTTGCGTAGACATCTCTCCGCTGTGGCTTCATCGGTCAGCTCCACAAAGCAGTAACCCAGACCCCCGCTGTGTTGAGGAACAACCTGGTTTCAGATCAGGACTGAATGGACTGCTTTGACATCATTTCTGCAGTTGGTGGACTACTCACCCGGTCATCTTGTTTCGAATTATCCTCACATTGATGACCTGTTCGCCCAGGGTGCGGAAGGCGCTTGTGACGAATTGATCGTCCATGTAGGGCTCCAACTGAGAGGACATGGTACACATGGTTCATAAACAGTCCCACACGGGAGTCCAACTAACTCTTCATTACTGACGCACAACTCTGCATTTATTTAAAGACCCATTGAATAAAACTAAACTTGGTAACAACTTATTTTGGATGAAGAGTGATCTAGGGGGTTACATAGTCGCTGTAGTTGTACTGTCGATCTCTCCTTGTCTCCCCTCAAAACGCATGATGCACCAGGTGACGCCATTTGTTTTCTAACTCTTTAGAAGTTTCACGCGGTAAACATACTTTATAGTTTAAAATCGATTGTTGTACTCACGTTCCCCATCCATAGTGTGCTCATGGTGCCGATACAATTGGAATTGAGACTTCTCTCCGGTTTCAATCAGTTTCCTACCATCCAGATCAGTTACAACATGAGTGTTATGCTGTTGTTCCTGGTTTACGATATGAACGCGGCGCTTGAAATACGCGTCATCACAGGAAGAGTTTTAATTAATTTTAATTAAAGGGGCAGAACCTGCAGCCTGAGGCATCCTGCTATGTTAAGTCGTTGAATATAATATATATATATATATATATATATATATATATATATATATATACTTAAGAAATAAACTTAAACATGATAAACTAATTACTTGCTAGTGAAAAGACAGTGCAAGACAGAAACATACCATGTGAAATAGAATGATTAATTATGTTAAAGAACATGATGAAAGAAAATCTGATTCAGATTGATCATTATTTGTAGACTAAACTATGCATAACAGTATATATATATATAGAGAGAGAGAGAGAGAGAGAGAGAGAGAGAGAGAGAGAGATGTGTTTGTATATAAATACATCTTTTTTTTTATTGTTACCTAACACAGGATAATGGTCTATTAGTTGAGCCAAAAACAGAAGGAAAAATATTATTTTCTAGTATTTCACTCTTGAGAACGGGAAAAATAAATCGAGTACTGGATTAGGCTATTCATTAGTTTATTGGAAATCAACTGAATTTATTGAACCAGATGATGTACATTGTGTTGATATACACCGTCCACAGCAAAGAAACAAAACAATCCTATTTCCCACAACCCACCAAAATCAAATCAAAATAACTTGAGTGTATGTAAGTACTTTAAATGGAATGAGGTACTTTTACAATATATCCATTACCAGAGTAAAATATAATTTGCTGCATTATTGTAATGACCCAAATCCCAAACAATTCCTTACAGCGGTGTCTAGGCGAACATCCAATGTAACTTTGGAACACAAACTATTCCAAATGTATATTTGGTGGAAAGGAAGAGTTCCGCCGATTAGCGGACTGTTCTGGACCATGTAACTCTTAGTTTGTTGGCCGTTCAACCTCGAGGTACCATTGTGGTCTGCTCTTGATTTACAGGTCATAACAGCGCTTCCATAACATGTAGCACTTACATATCGGTTAATCATGATACCCATCCACAATAGGCTACATTGATGTTAACACCGGGAGCTTTTCAAATAAATGTTTGCAATGTACTGAAGGGATGCATAATTATTCAAACCATGTGAGGGTTTTGCAAATGGATGTTTTTCACATCCCATCCCATCATATATGATGAAGGATAGGATCAAAACATCTCCTGATCTTTGTTTAAATTGTATACACCAACAATTCTGATAATGATGCATCTATTCTGAACATGGTTCCTAAATGCTACAATTTGCACAAAAAGAAAATGGAAACAAAAAGGCTGAGCATCCACCCGTATACAGTAAGTCTTAAAATCACACCTGTTCTTCTAGAATGTATGAGCATGTGAGAAAATGAAACATCCATGCCCTCTTCAGTAAGGGGCACAGTTTTAAGGCAGAATTCCACACAGGGATTTGAACTCATCACCAGAGTAGTGCCAAAAGCTCTCTCTCAAAAGGACAATTAACAGATTACATCAACGGATCGATCTAGAGTACTAATAGCCACGGAGCAACATTGCTTCTTGGTCCTCAATAATAGAATTGTAACATTCTTTCACAATCTAGAAATGAGCAGTCATGTCATTTGATCGTTCCAAAAGTGCAAAAATAACAAAGAACCAATACTAAAATAGAATCAGCATACATACTCTGCAATTAAGTTGATAGGAAGACGCATTAAGTATGTAGGTTTGATTAATTTTAGACAGATTGGATTAGCAAAGATCAGGAATAATAAACCAGACATAATTTTCTTTGAACCATTGTTAGAATTAATAAATAACATCACCCAGGAATTTATTTGGAGGAAAAAGGCCTATATACCTGATAAATACTTCAAGAAACCTCTGTGCAAGCTGCAACATGATTCTTCCCACATAGCTAATCAATTTTTTTTTTGGAACATTTTATTGTTCCAGTTGGACAATTTACTCAAGTGCTTTTAAAAGTAAGGGATCTGCAAGGGAGATGCCAACTTACTTCCAATACTACAACCAAGCCCTCATTACTCTCACTGGCCTTAGATATGGAAACAAGAACCCATGTAAACCATATGAAGCAGTCCGTGTGCAGCAGGGAATCATTGCAGAGAGAGCCAGAAATATAAGAACCAATATATCTATGGGGACCTCTGTACTAGAGCAGCAGGCGGTGCAGCCTAAAGCAAACTGGGAGGGAGCTATAACCCGAGAAGGAAGACCAGGAAATTATCTTTTCCTTTTGCCCACACACTCACACATTCACACGCTCAGACACTCAGTCCATCTTCTCCTTGTGGACCAGCTTGGGGGCATCCACGAAATCTGTCCCATAGAACATGATGACTGCGGCTGTGAGCAGGCCGGCCCCGCCCCAGATGGCAGCGTATGCCAGGGTGTCGCTCCAGGTGTCTCCTAGGAGGGGAGGGGGGGGGGGGGGGGGGCGGAGAACAGGAGAACCGTCAGTGAGCCGGGAATCAGGGCACGTAGGTTACAATAAAGTATGATAAAGGATATAAAAAGGATTCTGGAGGATGGATGGATTTGCCAATGCGGGATAAATCAATATTATAGGCTCTTTGCTGACAGCTTCTTCAATGAGAATATTTGGATGGATTGGGAGTATGTAGTTATAAAATCAAATAAAATCATACGATCTATAACATTGTGATACGATTAGAATACGTTGGATTATTATCCAACAAATAGAAATTTGAAATGGCGAATTGTACAAATGAATTTGTAGTCATAAATGTCTATAACCGGATGATACCATACAAGTGATGTTTGTTTCTGCATTAATTCAGAAGATCAGAACTTACCGGCCAGCAGCAGAGAGGCGATGCACATTGAGAAGGCCACCAACATGATGATGGGCAGCTGCACATGGAGAACAACAATGGGTTATTCACCCCCAAGAGACCACCCAAGAGACCTTCATCCAAGAATGGGGATCCTACTTCAACCTTTACAGGAAATCAAAAGGCCTGCTTCACTTCACCGTGCCGTCACGGATCAGGAACAGATATCAGAGGGAAAGGGCGTGGTTGAAAGCTCTGATTTGGTGGTGTAGTGCGAGAGGCCCTGATGACTGCCACCGCACTCCATTATAGAGTAACAAGACGTGTCAGAATAGTTAAGTCGACAGGTCAGACATCACTGGCCACATGTCACCGTGGCCACCGTGCTGGAACACATGGCTTTGGATCGGCTGGTTCTGTTGCCAGTGTCTGACGGCTGCTTGCCATAATAACGTGGGCAAATTGTTTTTCTATTTTAAGGCAATTGCCGACAGCAGGCCCGATAATCTGGGCCATCAGCAGTCACATTTCCATCAAAAAGGTGAAGCGAATCTTTAGAAAGTGTGCAAAGAAGAAATACAAATTAGGTGCGTTTCCATCAAGTGTTTGGAGCGGAAAACTACACACATCCCAGGGCTTATCGTGTCCTTTTGATAACATCCTCTCTTAGTTCCTGATAGTGGAATTGCGTTGTTTTCCATCTAAGATAGCTGTAATGTTTTTTTCTTCTTCGATGAGAGCAAGGAAAAGTTTTACCTCTTCAGCGGTCCTCACGTATCTATTATTCACGTTGGCCATCTGTTCCATGGACGTATTTAAAGGATACTTTGTACATATTTATAATTCGAAATTTGTCTCAGCCTTTATACCACAGATACTCCAGGGTATATAGCCTATAACCGCGTTTTCTGATTACAGTTTAATGCATTTTCCACAATGTACCAGCTCTCGTTTTGAAGGCTGAACAGACAATTTGACTGGAATTATTTAGTAGGTGTCCATATATCAGGGATTAATGGACACGGTATAATTAAAGGATATGTAATCATAGACATCCTATATATATATATATATATACACATGATATAGGATGTCTATGTATACAAACGCTTAAAAAAAAAGATATATATATTGACACTACAAGTTGATGTCGGCAGGGTTGCTATGGCCGGTCGTTATGCGGAAATCGGAAGGACGTTGTTCGCTACGTCACAGCTATTTCGAAAAGTGTGTTTACATCCCCCATTTCGCGCATTTACTCTATTTCGCATTTCTCAAAAACCACCTAAAGCGAGCGGATAATTTTTTTTGCGAATTAGAGGATTTTTATGCGAATTTCGTTGCTTCCATCACCGTTTACTGATTCGATACTTCAAAATTCTCATAAAAATCAGGGGGACGGAAACGCAGCTAGTGTGATCTCAGGGGTTCTGTCGATTAATCAGTGACGATAGTGACGCCCTTACTGTGAGGAACTTCCAGTCCTTCTGGACACGGAGGGGCGTGGGCCCGCCGCTCTCGTCCACCGCAAAGTTACCCAGGAACAGGTCGATGGAGTCCTGCACACAGAGACGAATCCCTCATTAACACCTCGGACGGCCCCACCAACCTCTGGCATGACACACCCTCCTCATCAGGATCGGACCGGCACACGTACCTGTCTGAAGCCGTCAGAGAGGTTGTTCTTGTAGTAGCGAACCATGGAGTTCACGCCATCCATGAGCAGACCCATCTGAGTCCTCTTCCCAGTCCTGAAATGGGCCGTTACACAAGGTTACGGTGGAACGGGTCATTTTCATTTATCTCCGCCAGAGTTAGAGTGCAGTGGAGAAGTAGGTTTTAGTAACTGCCATTGTCTGTTGACCGTTAATGAACATGTTGAAGAAGTGTGGACAGATTATCATTGGTGATAAGGTGAAGCATCTTAGCACACATTAAGAATCTAAATGTATTGTATGGTGATACATTTATCGTTTCCGTCTATTCATACACTGTCAGCATGACGGCATGGAAAGGGGCTTTCACACATTCATTTCAGACTGACAGGATCACGAATGTTTGTGACAATTCAACAGGCAGCCTATGAATGAAATGTATGTAATTTAACATTGTGTAAAAAAGTATATAATCCCTTTATTATATACTTTTCCTTCCGTTTAATATTGTTAACCTCCTGAAGTTGGAGACACACTACACACATTCACTTTCTCCCGTTCTTCATTTGTGGCTAACACACGCTTTACACTTAGCCTTGAAAAACATGTAGTGTTGCCCCATCTTCAACAGTTACATCTCAGATAACATTGTCAACCCATGTCGTTTGTAGTACAATGGTGTACCTTGTGAAGTCTGTTTTCAGGGCTCCAGTTCCTGCATACTGCACAGCGCATGCGTCGGCATTGTCAGCCCATGCTGGTTAGAGAGATAGGCACAGACAGCGGGGCAGGGTCCGCGGTGGGAAGAAAGGCAGTTTAGGTGGACATTGTGCTCTTCACATCACCACCTTAAGCTGAACGTCTCATTGGGCTCATTAGGCTCACACTGGGGATGAACTGCCGTTCTACAGGCAGGCTTACCATTCTTGTAGATTCGTTCAAACTGAGCCTGCTCTTCCACCTTCTGGCCCACGTTCAGCACACCCAGTCTCTGTAGAACATCCAGAGAACAACACGGCATTACTCAAAACATGGTGACACATGGTGATCACACTGGGAATACATCTGGTAATCACACTGGGAATGGTCCTGGTAATCACACTGGGAATGGTCCTGGTAATCACACCGGGAATAGTCCTGGTAATCACACTGGGAATACACATGTTATCACACTGAGAACACTGATGGTAATCACACGTGGTAATCACATTGAGAATACATGGTGTCACACGTGGTAGTCCCACTGAGGACACTCTGGGGGACTGACCTGGAGCTGGGACTGCAGCGAGCAGCGGGCCAGCAGGCTCTGGATGACGTTGGTCCGGTCCAGGCAGTCCATGCAGTTGCTGCGGAATGTTCCGGTCTGTTGGGCCAGCGTCTTCCCCTCGGCGTTCACCATGAAATACCTGAGACGTCGCGTGGAGACAGAGAAAGAGGTCCGACCAGTATTAGTTAGAGTTCCCTCCGAGTAAGGGGGAAAGCTTGCATTAAGGCAGCGTATACGTGCACATGCACATGCACACCAACACACACTCACCCATATTCCTCCTGCTTCTCTGCCACGGCGTCCACCAGTAGCTGGAGCCGGTGCCACCTCATGCGGCTGCACTCCTTGTGGAAGTCGAAGGCTATGTAGCTGAAGACAGACAGACAGACACGAGGAAACACCGTTGTTCGTTAGGCAGAGGACGGCTAATGGCGATTCAGGACAATTCCTCAGTCATCATTCATTCATTCATTCATTCATTCAATTTTAATTAATTTAATGGTTGGTCAAAGACACTTTAATCGTGAACATATTACAACAGTTGGATCATCAAATCCTAAAGAGAAACCACAGGGTTTGGTAGAGCCCTAATGAAGATGAAGATACCCACTGGATCATCTCCTTATCCGCCCCGGACACCATCTTGGCGAAGGCCTGCTCCAGAGGTTTCTCTGAACCCTTCTGGTTCACCTGGTAAGTTTCAAGAGGCACAAAGGACCTCTTTAGTGACTAACCCCATATTTGAATATTAACCATTCTAACAAATCAATTTGAATCAAACAAAACAGGAAGAAAAGGGGAAACAGGACGTGCCAGGTTTAAAATGGTCTGCTTCCCGTAGATCAGGAACTGAGAGTCAAAGTGCCTCTTGAAGCCGTCCATCTGGGGAGGGGAAACAAGAGGGTTCTCAGTGATGTGGAGGGGCACGGGGCTCAGGTGTACTGGTGACAGGGGGGCGGCTCATACGTGGTTTGCAGTCTTGCTGATCAGGGGCTTGGGCTTGTACTTGAGGTTGGGCCTCTGGGACCAGAAGAAGGGCATGGACCCGCGTGTCTGTGAGGAGTCAAGACGTTAGGCAGGAACTGAGAGGACAAACCCCTTCAAACGGGCCACAGACACCCTGCAGTCATGTTGACTCGCTTTAAAAAGAAACATACTTAAAAATAGATCTAATGATTCTTAGAACTATTTTTGGAAATGGAAAAGAAGGTACACAAGTACCTAGATATAGATGCCAATTGAAGATTGTGCAGTTCTAGTGTTTGCAGTTCAAGTGCTAGCAGTTCTGGTGCTTGCCGGTACTTGCCTGGACAAAAGAGGCCTGTGCCCCTTCATAGAGGACAATCTGCTCCGTCTCCACACAGTTTGCAGCATGTCCCTCAGAGTCGATCCCTGCCAACACACATCAGCTCACAGTCAGGAGCAAAGGACGTTTAGCAGCTAGAGGAATGGGTCGCTCAAACCCCTGATATCCACCACATCAAATCTTAATATGAAACTAAACCAACATTTGAACCCTACACCACATTTTATGAAACATAAAACACAACCTAAAAAAATGAATCACTTTCATTATAAAACATTCACTTTTAAAAACAGTTACATCCAAAGAGCTCAACCAAACAACCAAACACATCATCAACTTCCTCTTTAGAAAAAACTAGCTCAAGGTTTAGTGCCAGAGTGCTATCCCGACTTCCCCCACAGCGAGGTCCCTTGTGTTTCCCTAAGCCAGCAGGTGGATCCGTTACCTCGGATGTAGTATCTGACGCCGGCCCGGAAGCAGCTCCTCCTGGAGATGAGGACCCACTCAAAGATCTTGCCGTTGATGCGGCATGGCTTCATGACGACGACTGAGCCAGACAGGTCAAGGAGAGTGGATTCACCAGGGTGTAGGGAGTAGGGCCCAGTGGGGTAGGCTACCGCCCCAAACATCTCCTCCTCAGAACGCTCATCCAAAATACTGCTGGGTAAACCGATTTCTTGTTTTATCCAAGAGTGATACTGGCCAGCTCTCACAAATGCATTACATGTAGATCATAGTGCAGACTGGTACACAGACAGACAGGCAGGAAAATCAAATGGATGAGAAAGGATACAGCCGTGGACAACAGGGAGGGCGAATTTGTGGAGCTGCACAGGGACAGAAAAGGCCGTTAATCCGAGTTTCCCGGTTTTATTGGTGGAAAAACAGTGCGTCTACAGCATGGAGGGAGTCGCTGCTCACCTCGGGCTGGGCCGCCAGCTCTCTCAGCAGGTTCCCGTTCCACACGAAGCGTTGATCCGCCTGCACCACAGGGGGTAAACATCAACCACCCATCACACGCTATCGAGAATCTTCCAGAAATCTAACTAAGATTAACGATATTTCTTTGACACCCGAGTACACAGAGGGAGACTCAATGGTGACTGGGTCGGCGGCACCATTACAAGTGCTGCGCCACCAGTTTTCCAACTCACTCGAACAGAGTGCCGAGTAAAGTAGTTCAATAACAATAATATCCGTTATTGTCGGTCGTCGATTGCATAATGGGAGATCATCGTTAACAAACCAGGTTTGAATTCGACCCGCGAGCTGGGGCGATGCCTTACCCTCTCCAGGAGGCTCATCTCCTGGAAGTCCGGGCTGGTGTTGGCCAGCCTCTGAAGGGTGTGGGTCAGGTCGTAGTCGGTGCAGAAGTAGAAGCCGTCGGTCGCCAGCACGCTGCTCACCATGGACAGCAGCGTCTTGTTCTCCTGAGACTAAACCCAGACAAAATGGCCAACGCATCACAATGTTTTGGGCCTTTTTTCATCATGGTGGAAAGAACAATATTCTGTGTAGTTAGCACGCGCAACATAGGTTATATGCTGCATTGACACCAGTCTTGGATTGACTTTGGCCACGTCACGACCACCAGAGACTGAAGATTGTGTATGGATCAATGACTTCACGAAGCATTAAAAATGTGTCCGAAGGACATATATTTTGAAAATAACAATTATATAGCTTTATTAATAAATATCATATCATAATTTTAAAAAAGCCTTGGGGCTTTAAGCAATAATTACCTTGATATTATATTGAAAATTGACATTTGGTATTCATGCCATGCTATTGCACATGGGAAATGGGATTGGTGGCAAACGAAAAGCCAGTCACTATTAAAGATGGCTCGTCATTGTCACAAACCATTTGGCTGATGAAGGTCTAGCACCAAACATTGCAAATAAATGCATCATTACAGGTAGGACAGTGTGCAGCTGGTCTGCAGCCTTAGCTAACCACCATTGGCAGGCATATGGAAATGTTTGTATCCTAGCTAATAGGATCAGGGTTTAGCTGATTATCTTGTAGAACTAGGCCTGACAATCCCTTCCTTTTAACATCAGAGGTTAGAGGGACTAGTGAACAATCTGTCCAACAGACCGAGTTCCAACAGAGCGAGAACATGGTAGCATCTGGTTCTCAGTATTCCATTACCTAATCAGTACTCCAAAGAAAGGTGCATTTCCAAATAGTAACAATATATTCATCCTTCCATAGAACCTTGGGCCCTGCAATGTCTCTGATGGAAAGCATTTGACATATCTGGTAAAGGTTTGTGACATGGGACGTGATGACATCCCCTGATAATCAAAGCATAACCAATGGTTGTTGTATAACTGACTGCTATAACCTTTGCCTATTTCATCTGATATACAATTTGCTTAAGAGGTCCAAAGTCTGTCGGCTTCTAAATGAGCAGAGCCGAAGTGGAAGCCTTGATTAATAATGCACACGGGCTGCTGCTATTAGACACCACTGTAGCTTCCATAATTCAGTGGTGAAAGGAAGGTACAACTGAAGGACACTGAATACAGACACACAACGAAGCCTGTTGATTGATTGGTTATTCGAACTTTTTCGGCTCAATCAAATAAATAGTAAATGGTAAACAACATAGACAAAAACATTCTGTGATTCTACAGGATGAGCAAGTCTTGATATAATTGTTCACATGTGCTTCAGAGTTTATAAGTAATGCCAAACACTGTACTTGGAGTACAGGATGCATTAGAATGCTCACCTGAGCTTCAGTGAGATGCAGCAGCGTCTTCTTATAAGCGATGATTTCAAACTCCACCATCTTCCACACGGCGTGTCCCAGGAGGCTGCCAACGTTCCTCTTCTTGGTGATGACGATGAGGTACATCCCTACATCGTCAGAGGGGTACATAATCAGTGCTTCGCTTATGTTCCACTCATCAATAACCTTGGCGGGGACATCGTGGCAGATGCAGCATTCAGCAATAGTGACAGATTGAAATATCACACTTTCCATTAGGTAATGATACGCGTGTTGGGACAATAATGATTTTGATAGAGATAAGAATGATGACGTGATATGGAAAAATGCTCCAATGTAAAACATTTATTTTATTTATTATTTTTAAACCAGGGAAAGAAAATACATATCCAAAGAAGCTCTATGATGGTGGCATCAGAGGCCGTCTCTGTCCAAGCATCTCCCAGATCACCACACCCACCTGCTACCAGACGAATGGTTCCCATGACACCACACACAGGCCTGGTGACGGCGGAGGGCGGCACTTCCTTCTTCACTGGAACAGGAATACACAGGAAGCATGAAGAACCCCCACATCATTGTGGACAGATACGATGTGAAGCTACGAATGTAAAATGACTAAATCTTAGGTTTTTGTTTGGCAAAGAGGAAACTTCCTTATGTATTGGAGAAAGCCAGATAGTCACTTTGTTTCAATCGGCCTGATCAGACATTAGTATGTGTGCATTTGTGTGTCCAACAATGGGTTTCAAAATGATGCATAATTATTAGCTTGTGTATTGATTTACGATAATTAAATATACCAATCCTGCTTTATTTGTTTTTGGTAGAAAGAGTTGCGCCCACTTTGCATTGTGTCTACCTGTAAACGTCATCTCGTTTGACAGCCTGTCGATGGCCAGGACCGCGTCCGCCCCTTCATCGCACGCCTCGATGAAGAGCTTCTCAGGCGTGGTGTGCCTGGAGAGGGAGGAGGTCACTGTAGGTTCTGCTGTCTGTTAGCACGGTGGCTCAATGTCTCATTGGTCGATCTTCTTGTTTAGCAAGATGATCGAGGTTCCAAACTAAAAAAACCTTAACAATATGATACAAGGCAGCAACTTCCCTCCAAAGCTGCATTTGGGCTTAAATTAAATAAAAACCTTGAAAACCACATCGACAGGAATGTGTTCACATGGCTGTAGAAATGCAAGGCTGTGGTTATTTCAGTAAGATTACTAGAATGCCACGGTCATTAACATATAACCGACTACAAGGGTCTTCCAAATCAAGGGCAAACACCTTTAAGGGGCAGCTGGGCCACATGGTCGTTTTCAATCTCCTGTAGAATCAAGATTATTTTCATCAAGGTGTGCTGATTTAAGAACACATCTAGTATTCACCATATCTTTTAGAGGTATCTGGAGAAGAGGCAGTAGATTTTAACAGTTACATATACACAACAGTTATATAATAACCCAGTTAAAAGAGCCCTAAATTATAGCATAGGGAGTTGAGTTGAAACACGCAACTATTTGAAAGACCATGAGCTAGAGAGCTTAGTTAACGAACACAACACTTCTATTGTTGGGACTTCGTAATCCAAACGTTAACAGCACAAAGCATTGTACGTCCATATCAGTATGGGTGTGTCAGCTGTCATATATCTATTCACAACAGCTATAATATAAGAGTTTTAAGTTCGATTGATTATGCAACGAGTTACATACAACGGTATGTAATAAGTATCATTAAATTAGTGATTGTGAAGCCATAATGTCTAAACTGTTGACCTGCTGACACAGCACTGCATGCAGATGCCTGTGCTTTGTCAAAGTGAGGCATCAAAATTAACCCTTTACAATAATCAACTTGACTGCTGCAAATGCTCCTTGCGTTAACCTTATGTTCGTCTCTATCGTGGTGTGTCACGAACTGTTTGTCTCTATCGAGGTGTGTCAGAATCCCGTCTAGCCCAGGATCCACCCCGAGTCCAGCCCAGCCAGCTAGCTAAACCCGGCAGTGACAGACCACTCCACCGGAGGGTCGCGGAGCCCCAGACATTCAGCCCGGAGAACGCTGCTTTCAATTAACCTCATAGAATTCGTGTGCCATATTGTTTGCATGTAACGAGAACATTTCTATTTGAACATGAACCGCCTTTTGATACTCACAAATTGTATCTTTCGTAGACGGTCGCCATCTTCACTTGATGCACTACCTAACCTGAGTGACGTATGAATAGTAAGTTACGTAGCGCCGGTTTGCCAAGTATTCTCCCAGCATTCACCATTCAGGAGTCGACAGAAACCATTGTACGCAATGTCTAACTTTTGTCCAATCTGGCAACCTCATGAGCTATGTCGATGGGCGGGATACGCAGCGGTATTCCTATGGTATTTACCTTTGACAGCCTGATGTTATTTAGTTTAGTGGCTAACCTTAGTTTAGTGTTTGCATTCGGTTGAGTATTTAGCTGTGTTTGTGTCCTTCTCTCTCTCAATTTAATTCAGTTGAAAAACGTAAATGTAAATTGCCGAGGCGGATGAACACTAAAGAAATACAATCTATGCATATCAGATGTTACACTATCAATAGATGTATGGATGTTGAAAAATGCCAGTATCTCCTATAAACAGTTAATTAAAGATACACTCTTACTACAAAGTATTTACAATATGGAGGACGTGTGCAATATTGCAATCATTGTGAAAAAGTGAGTCCAGTGGGAAGAGTCTGTTTATGGGGAGTTTGAGGTCCTTCTCTCATCATAACAAGTGACTAATCTGGCTGCTGTGAGCCCACATTGTTGTATTTCTCCCAAATCTATTTCTCTCTCTCTCTCTCTCTCTCTCTCTCTCTCTCTCTCTCTCTCTCTCTCTCTCTCTCTCTCTCTCTCTCTCTCTCTCTCTCTCTCTCTCTCTCTCTCTCTCTCTTTCTCTTTCTCTTTACACACACACACACACACACACACACACACACACACACACACACACACACACACACACACACACACACACACACACACACACACACACACACACACACACACACACACACACACACGCACACACAATGTATGGTTCCAAAGATAAATAAATTGTTATTGTCATTCGTTTGATTGGGTGTGTATATTTTTTATTGACTTTTTGACTATTTTTTTTTTGGACTATATTTTTTAAAATAATCGAAAAAAGTAAATTTCAAGAAACGCAGTCACAAGTTTAAAACACATAACCAGACCAAAAGCTGACTATGTCATGTACTCCTCTAACCAAATCTAGTATTCAAGGAAAGGATTATTATTTATTCAACACAACAAATTTGTTTATTCACATGACAGTGATGTGACGGATCAGAACTGGAAAGCTCCTCACTACATCCTGTAGGTGGCAGTGTGGACTCGCTCGAAGAACCAAATATAGCCTACCAAATAATTGAGGAATGGATCAATAGAGAACCCTAGTATTGAAAATAAATGTAAATTCAATATTAAAAATAGTATAATAAATATTTCTTTCATTTTATTTAATATAAATAAATGCTAGGAGGCTGCTTCGATTAAAATGTCTAAAAAGGATGATCTACCCGAACTTGTAATACAGCCACATATACTGCAAATCTAAAGGTACAATCGTTCTTAACACAATAAAACAATCCTTAACACAATAACCCGCAATATACACAAATGGAAAAGGACTTTTCAAACGGCAAACAGAAGGACCGAAACGGACCTACCAAGGACCCCGTATATAAAGGCTGCGGGACAGTTTCCTGGGCCTCTTGGTTAGTGGTTCGCTGCCGAGGGACGTGAAGTGAAGACACATACTGAGATAATAGTAATACAGACCGGGTCGTGACTATTACTATCACCATTATTCAATTTTCCACTGTAAGGATCCAGTGGGATTGTAGCGAAAATCTAAACATGCATGTCAGCGTGTTACCACGTGGCGGAAGGAGCCCACGTGTGCCCGCTGACTGCTGCTGGGGGACGCGACTGTTTACTAAAAGCGGGACTAGAGTTATTACAAATAATGACCGTGCGATATGATGGTGAAGAACTACTTTGAGTTAAGCATTTAGCAGCGTTTCAACAGTGCTAAATAATGCAACAAAAGCCGTCGCATTCAAATTTGATACCGGTGAGTTAAAGATTTGTGGTTTTGATAAATGCATTGTTTATTATATTCGATATGTGCACGTTAAATGTTCACACGTATGTTTCAACCGCTTTCGTCCTTTTCTTGTATTGCAGAATGCAGACGAGAAAGATGGCCGCTACTGATTCAAGACTGGTTTTGAATGTAAGAGTACGGAGATGGAATCTGGTATCTTGTGTTAAAGTAATTTGCTTCTATGATTGACTGGACAAAACACACTGATCCAGCATAATGAACACAAAATGTTGCAGTGCTCGTTTGTATAAACATCCTATACACGGATGTAACAGTCACTGTTGCTTTAAAGTTGACCTTTCTATGTACCAAACAACCCTTCTGTGGCATTAAACTATGATAACTTGTACTTGAAGCCTAGGTCTGGCTAACATTTGCCTACTCCATTTCAGGTAGAAGGTGGACTCCCTTGATGGTGCCATGTTACCGGTAAGTCTGAATCGGGTTAATGATGGGTGTAGGAGTAATGTGCTATAATGATGAATCATTTGACTAGAGTCTCTGACTATTTCATGAAGTTCTTACACAGTACGCTGAAGATGCACAATTGGCAATTATTTTAAAATGTTTCAAATGCATCTGATGCTAACTGAACTTGCTTTTCTCTTTTGATCAGGCTGGACTGGACCAGGCTGGACTGGACCATGGACACTACCTAACCTGGACATGGACAATGCATCTGTAAGTCACGAATGTATTTCTACAACATTGTCTCTTCGATCAGTCGATGATGATTTGTTAAAAGGTTCTTCTGACAAAACATGAAGCTTACTCGCAGCGCACTGAGACATTTATGTTTTTTTTTACCATTTGGTGGAGGTCACACAACTAGGGTCTAACTTTGCTGCCTTTTATCGTTTCAGATTGAAGATGGTTTGAAGCACACGTCATGTGACCGGTAAGTCTGAATCAAGTTAATGATGACGGAGAAATGTGCTTTAATGATGATCACTTGACTAGAGTCTCTGACTAACTCATGAAGTTCTTACACAGTACGCTGATAAGCACGTGCTGGTTCTATTAACTTGGATGTTAAATGCAATTGATGCTAACGTATCCTCCTTGTCTTTCACAGGCTTGAAGTGAACATCTGGATCATTCTGATGGAACAGACATCATTACCCTCTGTAAGTGTACTTGCAAAAACGTTGTAAGCTTTAGTCTGTCTGTGATGATTTGTTATAAGGTTCTTCTGACTTAAATGAAGCTTACTCGCAGCGCACTGAGACATTTTAAAAATTTGAACCATTTGGTGGCTGTCACACAACTAGGGTCTAACTTTGCCTCCATTTCAGGTTGAAGATGGATTGAGGCCCATCGTGGGGACGTGACCAGTAAGTCTGATTCAAGTTATTGATGACCTAGAAATGTGCTTAAGTGATGAATCACTTGACTAGAGTCTCTGACTAACTCATGAAGCTATTTCACAGTACGCTGACGAGCACATTCTGCTTGTATTAATGTGACTGGTTAATTTGTTGATGCTAACCAATCGCATCCTTGTCTTTCAAACAGACTTGCCGTGAACATTTGGATCCTCGATTGATGCACACCTCCTTCCCTTTGTAAGTGTAATTGCAAAAACTTTGTAACCTTTAGTCTGTCTGTGATGATTTGTTATAAGGTTCTTCTGACTTAAATGAAGCTTACTCGCAGCGCACTGAGACATTTTAACAATTTTAACCATTTGGTGGCTGTCACACAACTAGGGTCTAACTTTGCTGCCTTTTATCGTTTCAGATTGAAGATGGTTTGAAGCACACGTCATGTGACCGGTAAGTCTGAATCAAGTTAATGATGACGGAGAAATGTGCTTTAATGATGATCACTTGACTAGAGTCTCTGACTAACTCATGAAGTTCTTACACAGTACGCTGATAAGCACGTGCTGGTTCTATTAACTTAGATGTTAAATGCAATTGATGCTAACGAATCCTCCTTGTCTTTCACAGGCTTGAAGGGAACATCTGGATCATTCCGATGGAGCAGACATCATAACCCTCTGTAGGTGTACTGGCAACAACATTGCAACATCGAAGGGGAAATCGGTGTAAAATGGATCTGGGATATGTTTGGAATGACAACGAGTTAGACTGTTCATTTGGGAGCAAAACGGCGCATATGGACGCATTCTTAAGTTTGCAGTTTTTAGCCGACTCTACCAAAACGCTATGTCTCAGAATTAAAAACGAAATCGCTATTTTAAACCACTTGCAAGGCTACAAGTAGCCCGACAATACCTTAGTATAATAAGGTTCTTAACATATAAAGGGCATTGATAACTAAAGTGTAAAGATGTTTATTCACAAAGGACATTTTATACACACAATACCATCATTAGTTCACCCATCGACGCCATCTTGTCTTAAGACCCCATAGGTAGGTTGGCGAACAGAGCTTGTGACATCCGTCAACAACGAGCAAGCTCCCCAATCTACTTATTGAGTCTTTATCGACAAGATGGTGTCAACGGGTGAACTACTGATGGTATTGTGTGTGTGTGTGTATAAAATGCCCTTTGTTAATATACATCTGTACACTTAAAAAGTTATCAATGCCTCGTTTTATATTCTAAGACCCTTATTATATTACGAAAGAAGTGTCGGGCTACTTCTAGCCTTGTCAGTAGTTTAAAATAGCTATTTCGTTTTTACCATGAGACATGCCCCATCGTTCCAAGTTTAAAGTGGTTTTGGTAGAATCGGCTAAAAACAGCCAACTTGCGTTGATGAGCTTTTTTGCTCCCAACCGAACATTCCAACTCATTATCCTGCTAAACATATCCCAGATCCATTTTACACAGGATTTCTCCTTTAAGTCTGTCGGTGATGATTTGTTATAAGGTTCTTCTGACTTAAATGAAGCTTACTCGCAGCGCACTGAGACATTTACTATTTTTTTTTAACCATTTGGTGGCGGTCACACAACTAGGGTCTCACTTTACTACCTTTTCATTTCAGATTGAAGATGCTTTGAGGCCCATGATTGTCATGTGACCGGTAAGTCTAGTCCTGGGTTAAGATGACTGTTGGTGTTGCGTGCTTAAGTGATGAATCACTTGACTAGAGTCTCTGACTAACTCATGAAGCTATTTCACAGTACACTGACAAGCACGTGCTGCTTGTCTTAACTTGAATGTTAAATGCAGTTGATGCTAACCAATTGCATCCTTATCTTTGAAACAGACATTACGTGAACATTGGGATCCTCCAATGGCACAGACCTCCTTCCCTCTGTAAGTGTACTTGCCACAACGTGGTCGCTTCTATCAGTCGATGATGATTTGTTATAAGGTTCTTCTGACAAAACATGAAGCTTACTCGCAGCGCACTGAGACTTGAGCCATGTTTGGACGATTTTTGTACACCGTGTTCTGTCAACTAAAAATGTGTTTGCCTTTTTGCAGATGTATAAACCCTGGCAGAGCAGGTGCCACTTGAGGGATGACATCCAGTAAGTTTTAACTTTGCCTCAGCTTCGGATGATTAAAACTGATGTGCTGTAATGATGAATTCACTAGACTAGAGTCTCTGACTATCACCCATGAAGATCTTTCACAGTACGCTGACTTGGCATACCGTAGTCATTCATTCAAAGCTGTTCATTGTAATTTGTACTAATGATGTATTTTCCCTTTAATAGACAAGTAACGGATTGATTACAAACAGGAAACGACAAGCCTGTGTTGACTTGTGAGTAGCCCGCTCCTATCAGTTTGCGGCATTACCCTGGAGGCAGCATATTCGTATAGTACGGTTTCTGCAAATGCTCCGAATTGATGCTAAAAGATGTATATCTTTTTATGTCTTACAGGTGCCGTTTTTGGAAGACTAGAAATTCATCAAACTCAATTAAGAGGTGTTATGCTGATGTGCTGCCCTACACCTCTATGAAATGTCCTCTATTGAATCTGTCTAATAATAAAGACTTTGATAAAAAATCGAATTGTACTGTTGGATTGAACAAATGGTTAGTCTTGACTGGGATTTTCAGAAATGAACACTGTTTGTGAAATTACCTTAAACTGCACTTAAATAAAAAGTTACTAAATCAATTGGCCTGTACAGTTTTGTAAATGCTATAATTTAAGTTTCTGAATTATGGACGAAGGTTTTAAGGCGCTAGTAACGCAAATGTATCGAATTTTTTTATTGTATTTTATTAAATGCTATATTTAAACCCAAGGCTGGACATTGTTCAGATCCCCAATGCCTTGCAGTAATGTGACTGTTAAAAGGAACGCCTCCAGCAGTGGAGTTCAAACCGGATGCTGCTTTAGTTTCCGGTAAGGTGGGAGCTGGTCGTATGTTGACATGGCAGTGAGTCCCTTCTGACCGGTCCTTTCTCATGGATCATCTGTCTACACTAATTCTAAAACTTTGGACAACGATTGGTAGATTATAGCCAAATCGTAGAATTTCCGTCATGCTTTAATATAAACCTGATGGTCCAGTCGATGAGATTACGTCAGTCAGCAAGGTGAGTGAATAGTTTCAGACGATTCGGTTGTAGAATATAAAGCGTAGCAACTTAAACACCTGGAAAAAATCTACCCTTTTCCTTGGTTACTGTTAGAGGTGAAAGCTAGTCAGTGCTCGGTTAAGCTAGCTAAAGTTTTTTTGTCAACGTGGCCATTAAAGTCGAAATCCTGTTCTTACTGACTTTTCTCCTGACAGGAAAGAGGACGGATCTGCATGAAGATCATCTAACATCTGACGGAGCTCCTTACTCATTAGCTCCTCAGCTGCTGTCCTTTATTAACACAGAGGACCTCCCGCTGACAGTCGTAGGTTCCTTTATTTGTCGGGGTTTGGATTGGCTGAAATCTTCTCCTGGAGAAGAACAAAGGTTTTCGATCCACTCAGAAGACCATGTTTAGAGGCCATCGTGTGGGCATCCAGGGAATGTGTTCGGATCGATGTTTGCTTTTAGTTTAACGCCGATTGATAAGCCCTCTGCCCCCGGCGTCTAACTCGCCTTCACAAGAAGGAACAGTGGAGCCGTTGTCTTGGCTGACAAGTAAACACTGAGCGATCTAGTCCACTAATAAAAGGGACATCATTTTTAGAGTTGGTTAACAAGATTTGAGAACACTATTTTTGGAAATGACAGCTGTAATCGGAAAGGTGTGGGGTTGGGTGCGTCCCACGTTCTCATACCGTCTGTGGGGTAGAAGTGCCGAGTCAGAAAATACCTCAATAGACTGTGTGACAACTGAGAAGAGGCGCTTCTGGAGCCTCAGTAGTTTAAGTCCTTGGGCCTGGGCTAACTATCAAAAGGACCAATCAAGTGGAGCAGAAGAGTTTTGGGAGGCCCATGAGAAATTGCAATCCGTGGATTTGACAGATTTTGGGGCAGGAAAGCAGGAATTGGGGAAAGTCGAACATGCCCCCAGTTGGTGGAATAAGATCATACCATTCTCTTTCTCGCCAACAAAAACCGAATTAGGTGGGCTTAGACGACGGAAATGCGAAGAGGCATGGGACAATGATGCAGACTTCTCCGATTATGGAACACCTCCACCATCCCCTACACCCCCTACTCTCACCCGGGTGTGGTCCACCATTGGCCTGTTTGTACACAGCTGGAAAGGGGAGATCTTGCCCGAGCATTATGAAATCTGCTTCAATTTCCTGCGCCACCTCTTTGACCTTGTTGTGGTTGGCTTCCTGTGGACCGTGTCCCCGCCAACCAAGCTGATCCTGGAGGTGCTTGGGGTCCAAGGAGCGTTGAGGCTGTGGCTTCATGGGATGGCCATGTTCTTTGTTTCCACGGTTGGGATGGGAGGGCTGCTTTGGGTGATCCAGGAGTACCTTCCCCAGTTTGCGCTGCTCTTTGGCATTGCGCAAGCTCTGGTCATCTCTGTCAGTGTGAAGCAGAGTGTGATCTTGGGAGGAGAGCTGGAGGAGGACCAAGAGGATATTCATGAGCGGGCCAAGGAGGCTTTGAGTGACGATGAACAGCATGATGACCACCATGGCTCTTCAATGGACACGGCACAGCACTGATTCAAGTAGGTAAGTTAGTTTGATCATTCTTGATACAAAACTGGGTTTTTTTTAGCTGCTGCGCATTTTCATTCAGTAAGGCCTCTACTTTCAAATAAAGACGATATGGGAGTCAGTGGGGCTTCTGTCCTTTAAATCCCAAATGATAGGGTTCAAATGATATATTGTTGTGATACTTACGCCATATGACAAATTATTATCTTTGCTTTCAGTGACGGGAAAGCACACTCTAGCTGATATAAATGTAATTTGTTTTCCTCGCTGCTTCATAATAAGTACAGTGTATAGGTGAAACTATTTGCATGTTTTTTGTTTAATAATTGGTGACTTTATTTAAAGTTTTTCCGCCCCCTCCTCCCACAGGCGGCTTCTGGATGCAAAATGAATGGGTGTATTATGGGATACTAACTCAAAGATGTAATAAAACCACCTAATTGTTTGAAGTGGATTATTGCCAAGGAGCAAAGAAAGCCCTATGGAAAACATTTCACTGCTGGACTGAGGCTTTAACGCTGTGCTTGCTTCACTTTATTCTTAACACGACCACGGTACCTTGTTTAAACCAAGCTTTGCTAACAAACGTTGTGGACGATTTTAAGTGATTTCCTGTCGGCCCTCAACCTCTACAACAAAAGGATGTTCCGTGGTTGTTTTTCATGGTCTGCTGTTTTTTGTCT
The DNA here is from genome assembly GCF_026213295.1 of Gadus chalcogrammus. NCBI lineage: Eukaryota > Metazoa > Chordata > Actinopteri > Gadiformes > Gadidae > Gadus > Gadus chalcogrammus. The sequence continues at coordinate 15,613,211 of NC_079433.1, read as the reverse complement.
GTTAACACTACATACCAGCACTTATTAATACATGTTCTTGTACAACTTATGCAGTAACCTGTGCCATAACATTGTTTGTGTGATTGATTATTGATGGATGTCTGATTACACATTTCTGGATCTAAGCGATGTAACATGATGGGTTTTGTAATCATGTGTGTTTATATTAATATATATATATATAGGTAATAAGGCCATACAATGATTAAGGAAAAATAGCTGAATACCAAATGCGGACTTGGTATGCCATAGCACATTTTGCACACCACACCTTTTTCTAAAATTAAGGAATTCAAAGTACCTGGTATTTTCCAATTGCATGGGCCTCTGATCTACCTGTCATGTCAACAAGCATTTTAAGTTTTAAGCATGCATCACACCTGTGGTCTCTTTATGTAACAAACTAGTGCAATGTTTTGTATTTGTCTTAACACCAAAATACTTTTTTGCTTGGTCTCTGCCTGGTCGTCTTACTACAATTGCCTTGTAGGGAATGATATTTTTGTAGTATTTGATTGATACCCTTTTAACTTCTAGTGCTGGATCACTGTAGAAACGGACAACTAGAGTTATTGCCTTTGTAACACATTGGTTATGCTTGTCATGATATAAAGCAAGTAGGAATCTTTGGGGAAATGTAAGTGTGTCCTGAATTAAATCATATTATGGAATTTCACATTTGTACAATCGTTCATGATAAATAAAATGTTTCAATTTTTTTTCTACTTTGAAATTGTATTTGTTTTAATTATGTGGAAACTACAGGGCTTTGTTTATGGGTAAACTTGTCTCCCAGATAGTCTTTGGATTTAATAGTTGGTTGCCTGTACCCATCTCCATTTAAATTTTAGTTTTTCAATTTATTAAGGCAATTGATTTACCTTGTTTGTAGTGCTCGGGAAAATACCCTAGCGAAATATTTACAAATGTTTTCAAGAAACAAGTCTAATTCCAATTGACCAGACATTTCTATTTCAGTTCAAAACCTTTATTCACATTAAAACCGCTCTAGATTTTATTCTGGTATATACATGTGTTACAAGTACAATGTTCATTGGTCACGATGTGTATGACATTTATGCAATCCACGGTTAGATATCAAACATGAACAGGGTTGTTTTCATTGGTTTAGCCAGCAGCCATGCACCCAAAGCGTTGCCTGATTTTATCCCATTAGAATTTGTAGAACAAAGAATTGAAACCCTAGAAGTGCTGCTTGTTTATTCACTTGTCAATCCTGAATTTATTTTCTGAAGTACACAGCACTAAAAGCACACAAATCACCAGCCTCCAGCGCAATAGACAGCTTTCAGATTAATACTGCAATGTTGAATTCTTCATAACCATGCTGGGGCGATTAATGGCAATGTTTGGCGAGTGTCTTTAAAAATAGAACAGCACAAACAGATTAAAGGTATTACTGACTCCTCCACACAGTTGTGCTGGAACAAAAGCACAAATGTGTTCCAGCCTCTTCAAAATATAACACCCTGGTTGATGACATTCTTCTGTCCTGTTTCAAATGTCTCATGGAAAAGCAAAGGGCATCAGTCACCTTGATCTCCCTCAGTGCTGCATGGAGATTGAGCTCCTTGGCATGAGACTGGACACCTAGGACAACCATCTCCATCTGTCTTTACACACCGTAGATTGTCTACACAGGATTGGAAAATGCCTACTAAAATGCGAATTAAAAGCAACATAATTTGACAATGAAAAAAAATATTATTTGCTCAGACAAACTTTACATGGCACATGGAGTTGCCGGAAATGGGAGCATATAATACAGATTTGATAAATTGACCAATGATTCAAATATATTTTACGGTGCTTTGACTACAATAGGTACAGTCAAAATTAGGGATGCACCAAATTTTCGGCCGAGAAGTATTTCTGTTTTCGGTTTCGGCCAAGAATTTTCATTTCGGTGCATCCCTAGTGAAAATTTTATTTTAGACATAGTGTTTAGAAGGTTGACTGTTTAAGAGTAAGACCATCAGGTTTGTATCGGATTTCCCTCAGTTAATAGTGAAAGGGTTTCCATGGACTTTTTAAAAGAAAACGACCAAAAGAGCGGCAACTCACCCGGTCATTTCAAAGTTACAACACATACTATAGCCACTGCATGGTCGGTATAACCAAATAAAGCATCATTACAAGCAAATAAATAAGGTCATCTTTCAGAAGAAAAAGGAGAATTTGAATCAATTATATACACAATTACTTCTGCACCCCCTCAACAAAGTAAGATAGCTAGGTGGCGCCTTTTTGAAGCCACGAGGGCTCCTAACTCTGGCTGCATAAGGGACTCGTGACATAGTGTAACCGTACCGAACAGAAGTGAGCGCAGTGTCATGTATGTCGCTGCCGTGGTCAGGTGTGACCCCAGCGCCTTAGGGCATTAGTGGGCGTTGGACCCCCCAGAGCCCTGGGGGCCCGTTGTGCCGTGGCCACCAGTCTGTGCGTGGCCGCCCCTGCTGTGACCAAGGATGCAATGTGCGCTGCCGCAGCCCTCGTCGTCGTCGTCCCCCTCGCTCTCAGAAGATGACTCTCCAAACTGCTTGGGCTTCTCGTACACACAGCAACCTAACAAGGAGGTCAACGTTGAAATTTTTTACCTGAATTGCAATTAATTGTATTGGAAGATATACACACTGCAGTTTAGTACATATATACATTAAGGATGCTTCCATACATAATGCAACATTTTTGGCCGACTGGGTTTTTGATGCTTTGTGCATTACAATAAAACATGTTCTAAGATATATACAGAATAAGTTAATGTAGCTGTAATAATACATTGGGATTATCATATCAGGCAATGCTCAGCGTGTGTTTGGGTGTATGAAACAAAGACAAAGTGTGAAGCATTTCAGAATTTATAAAACTGCTTACCGCTTTGAAAGACTACATACATTGAACCCTATCATCCTATCCATTACAGTCCTACAAATAAAACAGCTGACACATTTACTTTCTTTAAAGATAAACTCACAACATCACGCTACATTATCTTCACTGCATGAGCAATGAGGGGGAACGGACCACTCACATTTTGAAGACCTTCTGCCGAGGTGTTCGTTGTCCACCGTGTCGCTGGACCACTCCACCTTCTTCTCGGTCTTTCTCTTCCGCAGTTTGATAGTGAGGCTTCTGCCCTCCTTTTATATTTGAACATGGGGAGACATATTGGTTTAATGCAAGCATTTTGATCTTTGTATTCTCTGTATATCGCCTACGTGTATGCATTCAAGGAACATGGCAGGTTTTTACTGAGTAGCATGAAAAGCCCTCCTGTATAAACCAATATCATAACCCCAATTTGGTTAATATGCCAGTCCTAAAAAAACGGATTATTGGTCGATGTCGTAGAGCTAAAACAATTGTCTCATTAAACAGATGAAAAAGACACTTAACACAATTCAATGCTATTATTTTATCAATACTATCTCCAGATGAGTGCAGCGTATGGAGGCGGTGTACCTGTTGGGGCGGTGGCGGGGTGCTGGTGGAGACCGTCTCAGTGATCGTCTCACTCGACGTCCCTGGAACCTCCGCCATCCTGCACGCTGAGGCTCTCACTTTAGCCGTAGTTGCGGGGCCTGCCGTCGCAGGAGAACTTCCTTTAAACTGTCGGTGAACGAAAATGGACGTAATCAGATGTTCTTGCGACCACACTACTCGTTCCGGTTCCTTAAGGACGACGCGTACATACCAGTCTACTCGTTAAGAGCGGCCGTGAAAGATGCCTGACATAAACAGTTCGCTGCTCAGGGGAAGCAGTTCGCAGACGGACCTTGTTCACTTCCGGTTCCTACATTAATGTAGTCCGATTATATACAATCTGCCTGTCAGAATGGGGATAGTTTCTTATATTCTGACACCTTTACACACAAAATCACTCAAATTATATATTTATTCAGTATTTCTATAAAAATGTTGCATGGGGAATATCTATTTGCTTCTCGAAACCCATTTATAAGTTACCCATCAAGTCACAGCAACGCACATGAGCATATAAGGATTGGTAGAAGGTAAGGTAGCAAGGTTACAAATGTTGTATTATATATGTTGTCGTTACTTCTGTTAGAGAGAGATCATGAATCTCATTTTCGGTTATCTATCTGCTCTTCTCTACTTACTGTCTCTAGTGCTTAAAGATGTGGAGGGCGAATTGTGCCCTCTGTTTGAGGTTGTTGGAGAGAGGAAGGATCAGAGCATGGGTCTCCTGTCAGCCAAGGTTCTGCTCTAATGATGCTCCAGAATCGTCGACTCCATCCCCCCCCAAAGCAAACGCATCGCTCCGGACGAAGACAGAGAAACAGAAACGGAGACAACAAAAGCAGACTTTAATTTTGGCCACTCCAGAAAATGTAATAACAATTGTTTATAATGAGGACCTACCTACAATTAAAAAATGTTGCTAATTGTAAAGTTTTAATTTGGGCTTTTTACAGAATGCAGAGGATAATGAAATTAGATGGAGCCAGAAAGATAAGATACAATACAGTACCTCAACAATTCCTGGAGCAAAGAAAAGTATGTTTTCCTGTGGTATACCTAATTCTAGAAAAAAGTAATTTTTGCAGTAATCGTTTTGGTAATATCAGGTATCATTCGTATGTATTTATTTTGCAGATTCCAGCGTGCCTTTCCCACTGTCCTATAGTCCAGAATACGTAGAAGCCAGCTGGTACCAGTGGTGGGAGAAGGAGGGATTTTTCACCCCAGAGTATCATGTGAGGACTTGTCTACCCAAACCAGTGTTCTGTTTAATTTGACCATTTTGCAAATCTTTGTGTAGTGTATATTAGTGTATGTAGTGTTTGGATCAGCCTATCGTCATAGTTGTATGGTCTCTGCTTGTGACACAGTTTAACGACTGGATAGTTACATTTATTTACTCTTTAATTTAAGTTCTGGTTCAAATTGATGAAATATGACATTGTCACTTCAGGAGTAGAGGACGATTGATGAATTACACAATATCAATTGCATAAAATATATTGTAAATCCTCTGTACTAACATTGCAAAAGTTTTGGTTTGGGATTTTAATTTGCATTCCACATGTGTATGTGTATGTGTAAGTATGTTTGTGTAGATAGATATGTATGTATATATTATATACATACAGACATACAGACATTCATATATATATATATGAATGCAGTCAATATGTCATACTTCCTCCTAAGACAGACCTATGGCTATTGTAGCTATTGCAGCCCTCCTTGCATTGACGTAGTATATCTCCATCCAGGACAGGGTACCCCACGCGCAGAACCGGACCTTCACCATGTGTATCCCCCCTCCCAATGTAACGGGCTCTCTCCACCTGGGCCACGCCCTCACCGTGGCCATAGAGGACGCCATGGTTCGCTGGTAAGTGCTTCCTATCCATTAGGGATTCAATGAGTGTATGTCAGCGGCTGGATGCTATTGTGATGCTAACCACTGCGCTTGATCCAGGAAGAGGATGCAGGGCTACCGCGTTCTCTGGGTTCCGGGCTGTGACCATGCAGGTATCGCTACACAGGTGAGGTTCCTTTTATCGGCCTCTGGCCCGGTTCCAATGAGTCTACCCTGTTCCCTTGTAGAGTGCACATTCTAATGTGCCACTAATTTGAAGTGTTGTCCAGAATATGATTTGTACACTTATTTTCCCTCTATATCCCATGATGCATAGCAGTTTTCATCGTCGTTGGATTCATTCAATAGATGTGTTTTTAATAATCTATTTCTGGTAAACAAAAGTATTGTGTTTATTATAATAATATTCCTAATATTAATTGCTACCATTTCCAGAGTGTGGTGGAGAAGCGACTTCTCCGGGACCAGAGGAGACGCAGGCAGGACCTCTCCAGGGAGGAGTTCCTACAGGAGGTCTGGACGTGGAAAAGCCAGTGAGTCCCCCTTCCTCCTCGCCCTGTTCTCCAAAGAGAGAGCCTGTCATTTGCATTCAGTGCATTACAGGAATACAAATCCCTCAACTCACTTCTACTTTTTATGGCCAGATACTGTTCATTAAGGACTGTGGTATATTAAGCATTATTCAAAGATTCACTAACTGGCTTTGGAAAAAAGCGTTCCTCATGATTAGTGAAAGGTAATTTTTCAGACTTTATCCTACTTGATCAATCCACTATGTTAACTCAAAGCCTCACTACTCTACCACTCCCCCGAGCCTCACTACCACTCCATAACCTGTCTCCCTGTCCTGTCTGCCCGAGCCTGTCCCCACATAACAGCCTTCTATCAGTGGAGCTCCACATAACCTCATGCTATTGTAGCCAGTTGCATTACAGCACCACTTGAGTTGGCTAGAAGAGCTGAAGGTGATCTATAATTTGAGTGTCATTTGTTAGAGATGGCGTACCTGTCCGTCGGCCCTCAGTGAGTGAAAGGCTCTATGAAAATATCTGCAGTATCTGGTAGTGCTAGTTGTGTTAGTGGTAGTGGTTTCAATTAAATTAAATTGTATTTGTACAGCCCTTAATCGCAGGTACAGTCTCAAGGGGCGTAGTAGTGGTAGTAATATAAGTAGTGCTAGTAATAGAAGTAGTGCTTTAAGGACTACAAGGGAGTGGTTGTCAGCATAGTGAAGCGCCATGCTAGTCTGTGGGCTAACGTATGTTGCTATGTCGTTGTCTGGTGGCGGTGGTAGGAAGGGAGATGAGATCTACCAACAGCTGAGGAGGCTTGGGGCTTCGTTGGATTGGAGCAGAGCTTGCTTCACCATGGATCAAGTAAGATGGATAGTCTTTTTCTGTAGCAGGGCATGGGGTAGTAGACTCAACTAATGAAGATAAGTCCACTACCAGGGGCTGTGAAATAAATTCATCGACACATATCTATAGAGGCTGCATTAGCTGTTTGTTTGTCAGTCAACCCCAAACCATATTGGAGACGCCAAGACTGGCCTGTAACACTACTAGTAAACATGGGAGCTTTGCTTTCTGTATATTTTCAGTTTTTTCTGTAATGTAAAATTCACAGATTGGATTCATCGTTTGACATTAATAATAATCATTAAAAAAATCGATAGTTTTAAACTTTATAGTACATTTTTTCCAGACAAACAACAGATCCCGAATTGTACTTGCATTTGTTAACATGCCAATCTTGAACTTTAAATATTGGCAATTATGGCAGTCATGCGTATCGCATCGGCCGACCCAGTTAACGTGGAGTCTATGTTTATATTTATATGCACAAAAAAGTGTTATGAGCCTGTGATGACTGTTTGTCCTACTAGGACCCCTCTGTGAAAAGGTTATTAGTCTGGCTCAAAAATGGTTTTGCATAAACTCTAGACACACAGACCAATTTTTTCTGAAAATATATTAGCTTAACCAAAATCCACTGAAATAACTAGCCCTCTGGATATGGACACGTATGTGTAAACTGTGTGTGTGTCTTTGCTTCTAGAGCTTTATTCCCTTTTAAACGAGTAAAGTATCAATTCAACTAGGTCATGTGTAAATAACCTCAAATGTTTACTAGATACGGTTAAATTGTTCCCAGTAACACAATTAATGACATGTGTTATCACCATCTGTGTTCTTTATTCTGTTATTCTGTTGTTGGAACAACAATGCCGTTTAAAGTCTGGTGTGTCTGTGACAGTTGGACATGGTGTGTGTTTGACAGTTGGACATGGTGTGTGTTTGACAGTTGGACATGGTGTTGTGTTTGTGTTTCAGGGGTTCAGTGAGGCTGTAACCGAGGCCTTTGTGAGGTTGTGCGACTCAGGTTTGATCTATCGCTCTGAGGCGCTGGTCAACTGGAGCTGTGCCCTGGAATCAGCCATCTCTGACATCGAGGTGACCCAGTGTGAACCGTACTGTCTCTTTAAGGCTCCTTCACCAGCTGGTATTGGCATGGTGTTTAATTTAATATCGATGATGTTCTACTAAGTTACTCTTTAGATCTGCGTTTCGCGATTAAAAAATCAGCAGTAAATGCCTGTCACTGCTTGCTCATCATATTCACACCCCAAAAATATCTTTCCACATTTAATGAAATTCATATATGCACTGAATATTTAAGATCATCATCATGCTATTTAGTTTGATTTTAATTTAATTTTAGATTTCGTCAACATCAGCCAGCTCTAGTTGTGGTGTGTCAGCTCCATCTGTGAGCGCTTGTAGAGGAGGACTGAACACATTAAAAGACTGGTCCATGTTGTGTTGTGCAGGTGGACTCCCAGGAGCTCTCCGGGCGCACCATGCTGTCTGTGCCTGGCTACGAGAGGAAGGTGGAGTTTGGAACCATGGTTACCTTTGCGTACCCCTTAGAAGGCCAGGGTGAGTAAACATTTGCCATCCCTGTGTAACTTCAAACTGTTGCACATTGGCACTGCATGTTTCTTTTGGTGTACTTCTTTGCTATGGCTCTGAGTCCTGTCTCTTACTGAAGATGGAGAGGTGGCTGTGGCGACCACCCGGCCAGAGACCATGCTTGGAGACGTTGCCATAGCAGTGCACCCAGATGACCCTAGATACCAGGCAAGACATAAGTGGATTCCATCACATATTTCAGATGGATTATTCAAGTGATTATTCATTTATTATTCAAAGAGTAAGGTTTGTGTTGTTGCCTAAAGCCCCTTCCAAAGATCTAGCAAAAAAGATGGACACTAAGAGTGAATTCCTGTCAAATCAGAAGTTCAGTTTTCAATGAATTGGTGATTGATTCAGATAACTGTTTGCAGGCCGTCCAAGGCAAACACTGCAGACACCCCTTTGGCGACAGGCTCATCCCGATCGTGACGGACACAATGGTTGACATGCAGCTTGGAACAGGTGAACCAGCACTTTCTTAGGAGTTCTTCACCACAACTGGATTAGTTGTTTGCGTTTGAGTTATTCATTTTTCCTTATGTTATTGAAGATGATGTTTTCTGTAAGTGAGGGGGTTCAAACGAGATGGAGAGCTAAAAGTGTGGAAGCGAGCAAGACTTAGAAACTACCATAAAAGGCCATAAAAGTCCCCTCCCTCTCCCTGTGTTGTCCGTCCTCTGAGAAGAGTTGAATTCAAGCCCGCAAGATGTGGGGAGAGTTGTCCCAATTGGTCAGAATTGAGCTGGGAGTGGTCTAAAATTGAAGTGGGCACTTACAGGCAGTCAACTTAAAACTGATATTCTCTCTGAGTATTTCAGTCACCAACACCTGACAGAATTCTAACAAATTGCACCCAAACAATGGCTCTTTAATCTACAGCAGCTCTAACTAATATCAAACTAACTTTGTTCTACTGTGGTTGGGGGGTCCTACAGGCGCTGTCAAGGTCACCCCAGCCCACGACCACGTGGACTTTGAGCTCTCCCGGAGACACTCTCTGCCATGTCTCACAGTGATCTCTGGAGATGGCACCATGGCGCCCTCCTGTGGCCAGTGGCTGGAGGTACACTGCCTGGACAACATCCTAAAGTCCCCTGTTTTATGTGCGATGGGGATGTCCTCCCTCCATAACCTGCCTTTCCTTCTTCAATCCTCTTCCAAAAGGGTGTGAAGCGCTTTGACGCCAGAGAGAAGGTGTTGGACGCCCTGGCTGAAAAGAAGCTGCTCAGGAATAAGAAGGACCATGCCATGTCTCTACCCAAGTGCAGGTACAGCAGGAGGGTCAGAGAGCTGGGCCTTTAGGTTCTATCAGGGACTAAAAGGACAGAAAACAAAGGGCATTCCCTTTCTTTCATTTCGGGGTTAACCCTGCACATGTTTAACCTCTAATCTAGAGGGCGCCGTCTAATGAAACCCAATATACAAGTGATGTTGGATATGTGTTCTCATTTGAATGAAACCACAAGTCACTGTATCTGACCATTTGGAAATGCAACAATACCAACGTTAAAGCAGCATCGTACTTCTAATTTGATTTGTTGTTGATATATGTTGATGATATAATACTAATACTTTAACCACTGACATTTCTTTGGGGGCGTGTGGAAATGTCTTGAACATGAATCATTCAATCATCGGTGTACAGTCCACATTATTACATTATAATATTACATATTCTTTCGTCTCATTTTACTAGAGATATTCTCTAATGATATTTCAAGTGACAGGAAAACCCTGCTAGTTAAACTAGTTACATTGAGCCATCACAGCCATCATCATCTACACGGGTTATTTGCGTGTGACGATGCAGATCGCTGCACAGCGACATAAACAACGTAGTTTTTCAACGTAGAGTAGGTTTTCTTGGGGTACGAGAACAGAGTGCAGGCCACAACGTGACCATGCCATCTGCCTGGCCATCGAGTGTGAATGCTTAACACTTCTTGACCTCCCGTGTCTCCTCACAGCCGCTCTGGGGACGTGATCGAGCCGCTCCTGAAGAAGCAGTGGTTCCTGCGCTGTGAGGACATGGCCAGCAGGGCGATACAGGTAACACAGGCCCACACTATTGTTACTGGAGGCATCGTGGTTACTACTGCTCTGTGCAACACAGGCAGGGTGTTCTAAACACACAAGGACACTGATATGTGTCCCAAATTGGTTGTCTCAGCGGTTGTTTGTGTTTTGCGTGTACACTTTTGGTTTCACTTCTACTCTTCGCTGAGCGTGGGCATGTGCACGACAAACTTCCCCCTGGGGTTACAAAACGTTGTGTTTGTTCTCTTTCCCAGGCGGTGGAGGACGGGCAGTTGGAAATCATTCCTCCATTGCACATCAAGACGTGGAAGAAGTGGCTGTCCAACACAAGGTGTCCCTCTCTGCCTTTGCATGCATTTACTGAGAAGCGGCCAATCAAAAGCTGTTCCTCTTGGGAGGGGTGGGAACAGTTTGATGATGTGATATGATACGGGACATCAGCACGGTTATTGATTTATACTGTGAGAGTAAAACATGTTTTCCCTGAATCAGCAGTATGTTTCTACGTGAATGTGGACATATCGTTGGATCGTGATTGACCGTGAAACACTATGTCTTTGTGTTACTCCAAATGTTCCTACAATTGACGAGTCTTTGCTAAAAGCATCAGCCCATTATCAGAGAGTGAGATCAGTGAGCAGAACCAGGAGGTCGTATCATGGGACGCTCTCGTAGAACAAAGCCCTTAATCAGGAGTGTTTGCTCATCAGAGCTGATAGAGACGCCTCACTGTGATGACCTATAGCCGACTGACACTGCTCCTCTGTTCCCCAGTGACTGGTGCATCTCCAGACAGCTTTGGTGGGGTCATCGGATTCCCGCCTACCAAGTTGCTCTTCCTGGTCAATCAGCCAATCGAGAGGTCAGACCTGGGTGTGTCATTTCTTTGTGTTTTTGTCTTTTTAATTTTTTCAACGGTTTCAGATCCAAAATTCTGGTTCCTTTGCTTGGTTAATCCTGCTTCCCTTATTTCACCGCTCGTAAAGATCCTCAGCCCAGCTCCCTGCGAAAGGGGAAGTAGGGAGGAAGCAGCTTTCTTTACTATTCTCGGTCGGTATAACTTGTGGGTCCTGCTCACTGTTCCACATCACCGCCCTAAAGGGCGTTTGAATATGACGGCAATATAATAATAATGATAATAATAATAATTATAATAATAATGATAATACATTTCATTTCTAGTGCCCTTTTCATCCGAAGATCTCAAAGGGCTACAGGTTACAAGCAGTGTTGTTAAAAAATATATCTATCTTTATTTTAAAAACAAAAATAAAAAGGGGTTTAAAAACATCTAAGAGTGGGAGCCAAAGGTTTTCTTAAAAAGAAAAGTTTTAAGTCCTTTTTTAAAACAATCGGTGGATTGTGGTGCCCTCAAGGTGTCAGGGAGGGCATTCCACAGGCGTGGGGCGGCAGCACTGAAGGCCCCATCTCCCATGGGCCTACGTTTGGTTCTGGGTATGTGGAGGAGGTTAGAGTGAGTGGAGGGGAGGGAGCGTGTTGTGTTATGTGGGTTGAGAAGTGCTTTGAGGTGGGGGGGGGGCATGTCCATGGATACATTAGTGAGTGAGGAGGGAAACCTTGTATGAGAGTTGCTTGCGCACTCTCATCAGGATCCTAGCTGAGTTGTGTATGTATTGGAGTCCTTGCAGGCTCTTGCTAGGGATCCCGATGAGTAGGGCGTTACAGTAGTCCAGTCTGGAGGAGATAAAGGCATGAACTAGTTTTTCGGAGTCTGAGGCCATCGTTAAGTATAGCCTCCCTCGATGTAAACACATCCAGAAGAAAGTCGATCCTTCACAGCATATGTCTGTCATACTCATCTACATGTCTGCTAGCCTTGGTTTCTGCAGAGGTAGCTGAGATCCACTCATTAACATAGTCTGATTTAATATTCCTGTGTTATAAAACTATTTTAAAAACGTATTGCAATAATGTACTACAATTTATTCACGAACAATTGACAACTTTCACTCAATGTTGATACATTCAGAATACATTCCAGGATTGGAATAATAAGAGAATCTGAATCCTTTTATCACGAGGTATGAAAGTAGGGGTGAACACAGGTCATATTTAATTATATAACGCATAATCATGGGTATTGGCCTGCCTGCAGACCAAGAACAAAAGATTAGACTGCACCTGTTTTAATCTCCACTCCACCAGCTCTGTGATAAAGGCCTGGTTATGTCAGTACTTCCTGATGTGTGTTGTGGTGTGTCAGTACTTCCTGATGTGTGTGTTGTGGGGTCAGTACTGATGTATGTGTTGTGGGGTCAGTACTGATGTGTGTGTGTGTGTTGTGGTGTCAGTACTGATGTGTGTGTTGTGGTGTCAGTACTGATGTGTGAGTGGTGGTGTCAGTACTGATGTGTGTGTTGTGGGGTCAGTACTGATGTGTGTGTTGTGGTGTCAGTACTGATGTGTGTGTGGTATTGTCAGTACAGATGTGTGTGTGTTGTGTCAGTACTGACGTGTGTGTTGTGGTATCAGTACTGATGAGTGTGTTGTGGTATCAGTACTGACGTGTGTGTTGTGGTATCAGTACTGATGAGTGTTGTGATATCAGTACTGATGTGTGTGTTGTGGTGTCAGTACTGATGAGTGTGTTGTGGTATCAGTACTGATGTGTGTGTGTGGTGGTGTCAGTACTGATGAGTGTGTTGTGGTATCAGTACTGATGTGTGTGTGTGTTGTGGTGTCAGTACTGACGTGTGTGTGGTGGTGTCAGTACTGATGTGTGTGTTGTGGTGTCAGTACTGATGTGTGTGTTGTGGTGTCAGTACTGATGTGTGTGTTGTGGTGTCAGTAATGATGTGTGTGTGGTATTGTCAGTACAGATGTGTGTGGTGGTGTCAGTACTGACGTGTGTGTTGTGATGTCAGTACAGATGTGTGTGTGTTGTGTCAGTACTGACGTGTGTGTTGTGATCCCGGCAGGCCCTGTGGGTGTGGGGGCGCAGCGAGCAGCAGGCCCGGGAGCGAGCGGCGGCCCAGTGTGGAGTGGACCCAGCCTCGCTGACGTTAACCCAGGGTGACTCAACCTCTGTCCACACCCCCTTATTCAGCCGCTAGACTCAAAGAATCAAAGAATCGTACAAAATGGAGGGACTACGGGCCACACAAATACAACCACGACTTGCTGCAACAACACATTAACACACATTTGGTTTGAAGGATCTGTGTGTGTGGGTGCTGGTTTAAGCAGCCTCACCTGGCTGAGTCTGATTTGACTCTGAGGCTGCTTAACTAGCACTAAATTGTCTG
>NC_079433.1:15547062-15594562 GCF_026213295.1 Gadus chalcogrammus | reverse complement strand
TGCAAATCGTAAAGGAACAATAGCCAGGAGGGGTTAATAGACCCATTCAATCGCATCCAAGGAAATCAATATGCTGAAGTTAAATGAACTTGATAGATTAATAGATTTGATGGAACATGTTTTACCGCTGCTGTACGCACTCCTCGATCCCCTTAACAACACAACCAGAAGTAGACGAGGTGTTTCTGTGTCCACTGAACCCTGTCTCTCTGCTGCGCCCCAGACCCGGCCGCTGAGCAGCATGGACCGCTGGGTGTGCTCGCGGCTCCACAGCACGGTGCTGCAGTGCGAGCGCGGGTTCGAGGCCCGCGAGCTGAGCGCCGTCACCGCCGCCATCCACTCCTTCTGGGTGCACAGCCTCTGCGACGTCTACATGGTGAGGCAGCTGGCCGTCAGCAGGCGGTCACAGTGTGCGTCTTCATGCTCCACTGCACCGTGCGGATCCGAACCTTTGCAGAAGCTTGGTCTCAGAGCGTCGGCGTCGGGAAAGGATGTTTAGCTGGTCTTCAACAGGGAGAGTTTAATACTAGTGTCGGCAAAAAAGTGAAAATGCACAAGTAAAAAAGTGAAAATGCTCTGTTAACCCCCCATTTTAGCTTATGTCGCGTCAGACTATGTATTATTGATCTAAAATCCGATTTGTGTTGCTAAGAAGCACCCTCTTCACCCTATGGGCCCTTAAATAGTCAGGCAACTAGTCAATAGGCAATAGTCAGGCAAGTCAAGCCCCAAGAAACCATGTGGAAGACCATGCACCCTGAGAAGGGATACAAATTGTGTGTTGTGTTTCTGCTCTCATCTATCTTCGTGTGTGTGTGTGTGTGTGTGTGTGTGTGTGTGTGTGTGTGTGTGTGTGTGTGTGTGTGTGTGTGTGTGTGTGTGTGTGTGTGTGTGTGTGTGTGTGTGTGTGTGTGTGTGTGTGTGCGCGCCTCTGTGTGCCCATGTGTGTGTGCCCATGTGTGTGTGTGTGCGTGCGCCCCCATGCGCGTGCGTGCGCGTGTGTCAGGAGTGCATCAAGCCCCTGCTGACCCAGCAGGACGGGGGCGTCGGGCCGGGGGAGGCCCTGGCCGGCGAGCGGCAGGCGGCCCGCTCGGTGCTGTACCACTGCGTCAGCGTCCCCCTGGCGCTGCTCGCCCCCTTCATGCCCTACCTCAGCGAGGAGCTGTGGCAGAGGCTGCACCCCCTCCTGGCCCGCGGTGCGGGGGGCGGCAGCAGCAGCCTGTGCCTCCAGCCGTTCCCACGCTCCTCCGATCTGGTAGGGACGTGTCACCTGTCAGTCAAAGAAACAATGCTGCAACTTCATGCAATATTCATGCGACATTTAAGCGATATCACACGAGAGGGAGTGCTGCTGTACTGAATATCAGCACGGCTGCGATTCAGGCGTGATTCAAGATAATCGCAGTCGTTCTGATATGCAGGATAACAGCACGACCTTGAGTGTGATGTTGCTTTTATACAACAGTTGTACAAGCACCATTTGTTAGTTAACAGTAATAAGCAACAACAGATTAAGATCTGTTTGTTTATTTAATGATTAATGATGATTTATTAAGCTCCGCCAACACAAATAGATCCGCAACTGGACTGGGACTTAACTGTTGCCAAGCAACACATAAACACACTAGATAGTTAATAACATTAACGGTTACAAGAACCCCTGTGAAGCGGAGTGATACCTGTATAGTTAAAAGTCCCAGTGCTGTTGTATTCTATATCAGCACTCATGGAATGCCGCTTGTCCAATCAAATTACTTGGTCGGAACTAACTGTTGTATAATGCTGCATCACAATCCTGTAATGTAGCGTACATTACTGGGGCATTACTAATTGGACCGTCAGGAGGAATTTGAGATGACAGACTTGATGAATGTTTATGAATTTAATAAACGTCTCATAAATGCATTATGTATTTATTTGTTTACAAATTTGGTCATGGCCTTCCTGACCAACGACATCATCATTGTCATGTTATGGATTTGACATTACGATTATGTTATATTGTTTTGACCTTTGAACTTCATCCTTTCTCCCGCATTCAAACCCTCTGCGTCTTGCCAGGAGCACTGGCACTCTCCTGAGGAGGAGAGCCACTTCCTGCTGGTACAGGAAGTGGTGCGAGTGGCCCGCTCCCTCCGGGCGCAGTGCGGGATGACCAAAGAGAGACCCGACAGTGAGTGAGGGTCAACGCCCTGCTGTTGAATCTGAACACTTTCATTGTTGTTTAAGAACGTGTCCAAGCCTGTGTGTCTGTGTGTGTCTGTGTGTGTCCCTGTGTGTCTGTGTGTGTCCCTGTGTGTCCGTGTGTGTCCGTGTGTGTCTGTGTGTGTCCCTGTGTGTACTAGTGTGGGCGGTATGCTCCCCGGCCCAGGAACAGACCCTCCTGCACTTCCTGCCGGCGGTGCACACACTGAGCCGCGTCTCGACGCTCCACATCCACTGTCCCCAGGGGGGCCCCGGGGCCCGGCCCTCCGCCCCCCCGCCCGAGGGATGCATCGTGGGCACGGTGGACCACTCGTGTCAGCTGCACCTCAACGTTCAGGTGATGACCGTGTACTGGAAAAGGCCTGAGCAGGGCTCCAACAAGAGTGAGATGTTCTCCCTCTGAGTCTAGTTGATGGTCTGAATAACATCATACACTTCAGGACCCTGTTCACAGAGGTGTCATCGCAGGGCAAACACACGGGTCCGCCCTTGCTCTGCACCAGGGCCCAGAGGGTACATTTATCATCACTGGTCTACTCCCAGTGCCCTGGTAAAGAAAAGGAGCAGAGCCATAAATAGTGTTGTGAACAACAGCGTTGTTCGTCATGCGATGACATCTGTGGGATAAGGCCCGGGTGGACTCATTCACATCTGGGTTAGAATTCTAAGGCAGCGCTGTACGTTTGTTATATCGTCCACTTCCTTGTGGTTGCGCCGGTGGTGAACCACTGCAGTGCCGATGATTAAAGGTCCCGTCACACCAGTGGGGTGAATGGAGTGAATGGGTGAATGGTCTTTGGTGTGAATGGAGCTCTGCTCAGAGCACCTCAGAATGGGACCTCACTGAGGGCCGGGGCGGCGGTGAATCTCTAAAGGTGTCGGGCCAGTCAGGTGAGAGCTTCCATTGTGCTTTCCCCCGGGCAGAGGGGCAGGAACGTGGACCAGCAGATCTCACAGCTCTCCAAGCGCAGAGACGGGCTCCTGCCCAAACTGAACAAGATGCTGTCGCGGAGGCTGGCCCCCGGGTACCTGGAGAAGGTCCCGGAGCGCGTGAGGCAGGAGATGGACAATAAGGTGAGCAGAATTTTTTTCTTTATTCACTATGTTGGAGTCTAACTGTCTGAAAATGGCTGACACTGTTATCTTGTATTGATATCTCACTGATTGAAAGGCTTATACAAAAAAGACTGTTTAACAATTTTGTCACTACAGATTTTAGATAAATATGCAAATACATATATTCTCATTTGCTATAAATAATCCCACTTTCAGCAATTGACTCCACTGCTGTTCTAATACATTATCTTATTTATTTTTTATATTGAAATGAATGTATTGCATAAGAGTACATATGTATTGCATTAAACATGACTTGATTTAGTATTTCTAATTTCTTTGCACATCTCTCCTGAAGATATCAGCCCTGGAGAAAGAGGTGCAGAGCATTGAGGAGCAGCTGTCGGCCCTGGACGGGCTGAGGCCCGACCGCATCTAACTGTAAACACGCACGGCTGAGTTTGCAAAACAGCTGTGTTGCAGGGTGTCTTTGCATATAAAGGGATTAGGCTGTAATTAATGTAGTATTAGTGCGTAATTGCTACTCTTCAAAATGTTGAATATAAATAAAGTGCAGTTATTTGATTGGATTGCGTCCAGCTACACATTGGTATTTTGGCCAACATAAGTTGCGACATAAGTCCAACAACTTGGACATTTTCTGACTATGATTTCACTGCTGTACCTGCACCGGAAAGGTATGGACTTAAACGATTTAGCAACGCAAATGATCGGACTGAGTATCGTGTACCAAACAAAAATAAAGCATGGTAGGGTGGAAGTGGCCGAACGTAGATTTGTTTAATTAGCCGATCCGGAAGTGGACTCGATACGCGGTGGGAATGAAACGCGGCATCATCACATCATCGCCGTCATCATGGAGGCTGGACCCGATCCCAGATCTAGTCTGCAGGCTGTACGGAGGAGATCCATCTGAGAGGTTCATAGCAGGCGTACTTATATGTATCTCTGAATGCATGGTGTCGGTCATCGGACAGGCTGGCGGTCAAATAAAAACGCGGTCCGGATCTTAGAGGGAGACAGCGAACAGATGATGTTGGGATGATAAGGAGCTGAGGAGGGGAGTGGGCCGGGGGAGTGATCCAGTGTGTTGTGAATAACTGGACGGCGGTACCCTGGTGTTGGAGCTGCTAGCCAAAAACTAGTCCGCCTGGTTCTTCAGCTCCAGTGTGCATGAAGCTCCGTCTCCAGCAACCAGCCATGTGAAGGGTAAGTCCGGCTAATGCACCTTAACCCGAATAAGAGGTTGACATTTGCTTTCAGGTGTGTGACTGTGATAAAGGAGGTTTCCTCTGGTACTGTCACTGTGTCTGGTAGCTAAGCTAGCTGCCGAAGCTAACACGGGGGGAGGTGTCGGCTCCGAGACCGAGGAGGCACCTTCTCCCTCCGCGCTGCGGGGGGTCGGAGCGCCTTGGTCGGCTTCAGACACCTAGCTGCTGCCGGGTGGACGACAACACTTCATCTGTGTTGGTGGCTAATGATGGCACTAGTTCTAGTTAACTTTCTTCCTATGGAGGAAGATAAGGGGAGCTCCGCTAGTTAAGGGTGGTGTAATAACATGTACACCGTGTTCCCCTCGTCCAGGTCCCGTTACATTACTGTCCCGGTCTTTATGTTGCATTAGTGGAAATTAAAGCGGTGACCACCAGTGTGTTGTCAACGTCTAATGGGTGTGTTTACCGACTGTCAATGTCGCTATCGTATGGACTGTTAATTGAATTAACGACGTATTGTTGACATCCATCAGGGTACGTTGCCACGACACATGTCGGGCTGCAGACGTTCATAGGTCACACATGCTGACCGCGCGGGAGGGGGGGACTCGGGACCGGGCTCGTCTGGAAGACCCAGGATGTCTTGCAGCTACATTTATTGACAGGGCATTTAGCGGATGCTTTTATCCAAAGCGACTTATAATAATTAGATTTGTCAGGAGACAACAATATATGCACCGTCAGTACAGTAAGGATAGCTAAGCGCAACAGATCCCTCCCACCGCGTCGTACTCCCCTAAAACAGCCTCCTCTGGTCCCTCCTTACTGTAGCCTAAGTCACTTAACACCAGCCTCCTTGGTCCCTACTCACTAAGTCACCACTGGTCCTGGAGAGGCACTGCACAGCATTAGGTGGCTCCCGCATACAGGTAAATACCCAATTCTAGCCGTTTTAGATAACAATGGTTGGTTTTCAGTCGAGCCTGTCATGTAGGATTGTCAGACAGATCTCCAGGGCCCTTTTCCTCACTAATTTAAACTTTCTAAAATAACCTGACTCTCTACTTTTAAAGTGAAACGTTGCTTAATGCTAGTCCTCCTTAATTCACTCCTTTCCATTTGCTTTCCCTTTGCAACTCGAGTCCTGCCAGTTGCTTAATCATTTGAAGAGAGAACCTTTGGTTTAATTACGGTAGGTTTCTTGTTGTAGCTACTGATTGAAGTTAGCCAGGGCGGTGAGCACAGATGGGAGCTGTCGCTAATCCGATAGTTTGTTCCTGGCCGTCAAATGCCTACCTATGGGAGATTATTGTCAACCTATATTTATTCTGACTAATTGGTTTAGTTAGTGTGTGTGTGTGTGTGTGTGTGTGTGTGTGTGTGTGTGTGTGTGTGTGTGTGTGTGTGTGTGTGTGTGTGTGTGTGTGTGTGTGTGTGTGTGACGTGTGTGAGCCACAGTGGAAGATTAAATCATTCAACGAAATGTCAGCAAATGTTGAAACACTTAATTTAGTGGCATTTTACTGGCAAATTTTTGCCAGTACAATAAAAGTGTTCCACAGTTGAACCAATCAGTTAAACTTGGCATTATACACGGGGGGAAGAGCACTAAAACGACTGGTTTCACAGGATGAGATTGGGTGTTGCATTACAGGAAGGGCTGTTTTTCAGCAGATCTGCTGACATTTTGGTTCAGACTCAGTGACGGGCCGCAGATCACCAGGGCAACAGCAGGAAATCCTGTCAACCCATCTGCCGCTAGCCAAGGCTCAAGCAATAAAAGTAAACGTCTGGCTTGCATTTGTTCCACGCATGCCTGTGCTCTTAGTTCTGTCCTTCACCTACTCCAGGTGGCACTCAGACCTCCACCTCCTGAATCTGTGTCCTCTCCTGTAGGCTGGCTGGTTTAACTCTGTCCCATGTCCAAACCTTTTCCTTTTGTTCCTCTACAGAACGATGGCCGAAGGATAACATCCACGGATCACGTTCCCTCACCGTGTGGTGACCCCTGTTTTCCTGTTGTTCTATCACCGCTTCCTCGTCCCGTAATCCACCTCCCCCACCTCCGTTTGTCCTCTCGTAATTCTGTCGAAGAAAGGAATTCATACCTGCAGAACGGTCACCAAAATAATTCATCCCCTCTGATGGCAAGGGACCAGAGTTAGGCAACACCCCTAACAGAGGGCAGCATTAGTGGACCGCCACTGACTTGCTTCTCCATGTTCCCACTGTCTGCCTGCTCCATCCCTCCCTTGTGAGTGACACCCCGGCTTGTGAAAGGGGCAATTTATTGTTCCACACACTGTCCCAACCTGTTGCGTCTCTCCTCCAGCCTTTCTCCCTCCTTTGCTGTGATTGGGTCATGGTTCGCAAAAAAAGCTCTTTGATTCTGTGTGGAGCCTTC
The DNA here is from genome assembly GCF_026213295.1 of Gadus chalcogrammus. NCBI lineage: Eukaryota > Metazoa > Chordata > Actinopteri > Gadiformes > Gadidae > Gadus > Gadus chalcogrammus. Next base: position 15,587,662 of record NC_079433.1, on the reverse strand, counting down.
CTATTCGTCGTCTGGAACGCTCTGCTGCTGCTCTACCTATGGGGGCGTCCGCCCAGTCTTGGAGAGGCGGGGGGAGGCGCTGAGCCCGGCGGGAAGGAGGAGTGGGGGGGTGACCACGGGGCCAGGGCCAACCTGGCGGGGGAAGTGATCCGATTGGCTGAGGAGGTGGAGGCGGAGCTGGAGACTCAGAAGAAACTGCTGAAACAAATTGAGAGCCACAGGTCGTTATGGGCTCAGCGGAAAGACCTGGGCAAACGGGCCATGGACGATGGGGGCGCCGACAAGCAGCAGAAGCATCCGGAGAAACAGCCGCCCGGACCCCAGGTTCCCCCAAAAGACCCTTTAGACAAGAAAGACCAAATCCAGGCAGAACATTCCCAGGAGTTGAATCCGGCTCCAGACCCAGATCAGAAGGCCGTTTCGATACAGGCGCAGCCCGTTCTGAATAATGAACTGGAAACCACGGTCACCAGCCCTCAGACAGTCATTCCCATCTTGGTGATCGCCTGCGACAGGGTGACGGTGAGGCGGAGCTTGGATCGGTTAATCCAGTACCGCCCCTCTGCCAAGCTATTCCCAATCATAGTTAGTCAGGACTGTGGCCACGCCGAAACGGTCCGCGTGATTGGCTCGTACGGCGATCAGGTGACCCATATCAGGCAACCAGACCTATCGGACATCAGAGTACGACCAGAGCACAGGAAGTTCCAGGGTTACTACAAGATCTCCAGGCATTACCGCTGGGCGCTGAACCAGGTGTTCAACACATTCTCCCACTCCACCGTGGTCATCGTGGAGGACGACTTGGAGGTACTAGTGGACTTTGTTATTGGCAATCTGAGTGTCTTTCTTTCTTTCATTCATTCAATGGTTACCATAGAAAATGATGCATTAGTGGTTGCTGCAGTTTGCTATCAAATCATTTACTATCAAATGTTTTGAAAACATTCTCCTTTTACACGTTTTTAAAGACACTATAGGTCAATTCAGAGTGGAGAGCTCTGATCCCGTTTTACATTTACAGATTAGCACATTTTCAGTGATCTAGCCCCAGCAAGAGACATCCCATCTGTGTGAAGATTTGGTGGGGGTGGGTGTGTTTCTAGAGTGAGAGAGGGGTGGTAGGGGCGGGCGTGTTTCGAGAGTGAGAGAGGGGTGTTGTTTCTGTCTATAAAAATCCCTTGTTTCAACCACAGAAAAATCCCTGTGATCACTTTTCTTTTTTCAAATATATTCAACTGATTTCACTGATCCTTTCCAGTAAAAGGTTTACTGTTATTATAACAACTCATTTGGAAGTTACATTTATGATTGTGGCCCTAAACTAAACACTGGGTCCTTTTTAGTTAAAAAAGAACACAGCTGACGTAAAAGAGGACCCAACATGGGCCTGTGCCGCATGTGAAGCAGTGAATCATCACTTTAGGTTGCAAAAGAAAAGACCTCAACAATCAGCCCTCCACTGTGGAAGCTTGGAAGCTCTGGATTCACGCTGAAAGCATACTGGGAACTGGTCCAAACGAGACTAGCCTCAGCCAATCGTTCCCGCAGTAGGCACATTTCCCCCCCCCGCAGCCAGTGGTTTACCTGCATTTGGCAGATCACGGCCCCGTATGGTGGGCAGGTGTGAAGAACACCATCCGCACCTTGAGTGGGAGGGACACATTTGTCTCCCGGAAGCTAGGGTTGTGAATCCTTCACGATTACACCTACATTGGTTATTACACTTTGCTTCTCTGTGTCTCCATTTGATTGAAAATGTATTCTCAATTCAAAATAATTTCCCAATTAAAGAAACGATTCTTGACTGCGCAAAGAAAGGTCATCAGAGAAATCATGGCATGAAATCAGATTGAAATCTGTATGATTTACATTTGAAGTACCGTAGTCATATCAACTTTTTTTGGAAGTTGTGAATCAGTTCAGAATCATAGAACAATTGCGACTCTGGTGTGAACCGATGCCTGCGCCTTCTTGTGAAGATCAGTTTTTATTCCCTGTCTGCAGACCATGTCTCCTAACACCCTCCCTCTCTGGCAGGTGGCGCCGGACTTCTTCGAGTACTTCCGGGCGCTGTACCCCGTGCTGCGCGCCGACCCCAGCCTGTGGTGCGTGTCGGCCTGGAACGACAACGGGCGGGACGCCCTGGTGGACCCGGGCAAGGCGGAGCTGCTCTACAGGACGGACTTCTTCCCGGGCCTGGGCTGGATGCTGCTCAAGGACCTGTGGGACGAGCTGGAGCCCAAGTGGCCCTCGGCCTTCTGGGACGACTGGATGCGGCAACCCGAGCAGCGGCGGGACCGCTCGTGCGTCCGGCCGGAGGTGTCCCGGACCATCACCTTCGGGCGCAAGGGGGTCAGCCTGGGTCAGTTCTTCGACCAGTACCTGCGCTACATCAAGCTCAACGGGGAATTTGTGCCTTTCACAAAGCAGGACCTGTCCCACCTGGTCAAGGAGCAGTACGACGCGCGCTTCGTCAAGGAGGTGTACGGGGCCCCCCTGGTGAGGGTGGAGGACCTGCTGCAGGGGAGCACCCTGACGGGGACGGGACCCTTTCGGGTGCAGTACTCCAGTCGGGACAGCTTCAAGGTGCTGGCCCGCAATCTAGGGGTGATGGACGACTTGAAGTCGGGGGTTCCCCGTACGGGCTACAGAGGCGTGGTTAGCTTCCTACATCGCGGCCGCAGGGTGTTCCTGAGCCCCCCGGAGGGCTGGACCAAGTACGACGTGAGCTGGAGCTGAGGGGCTCTGAGCGCAGAGCTCAGAGTCAAGAGTCTGGCTGAAGCGGACGAACCTCTGAAACCAAAGAAGTGATCACCGGTGTTAATGAAACTAACTTGAGCTTCATTCATAGCCGCTGAAGGATCAGAGGATTTACACCGGTGGAGTGTAGGAAAACTGAAGTCGGTGAGCTGTAATGGATGAAACATCCTAAAACCTTTAAAAAGAACCGGCTTATGAAGGCTCTCTAATGATTAGATCAACTCTGATTGGTGTCATGTGTTTAAATGATCAGCCTTTCTATTTTGTCTACAGGTAAATAACCCTCAGAACGGCTTCTGGTTACAGGCTTCATAAGTGATGTAATCACTAACGAGGTCCACTTTTCTGCTTGAGCAGATCTTTGTTATATCTTTAAAACCTACTGAGTAGCCCTAATACAGTTCCATATTAAATCAGAACAATTGAAGATGCCCATCTTGAGAATCACTTGGGATGGTGAATAAAAGGTGCAAATGAAGTACTTAAGTATGTGTGAATGAACCAGGGTTATAATAGTAGCTTTTAACAGAGAGAACTGTATAGGACAACTGAGATTTATTTTATGAAATTTTATTTAACTCGCCTTGAAATAGAACTGAAAAGGCTGTTCTTGCTGCATTGACTCAATATCCAAACATTTGGTCTGGCATCACATGTTCCTTCTGTTAGTGTCAACACCATGAACATATAGGCCCAGTTAGAACTACTGTCCTGTATCTCCAACCCATGGTTTGGTTTTGAAGTTAGGTTTGTTGAAAAACCAATATTTTCTTTTCTGACGCGTTGGAAGATTTGGGTGTATCGGTAATCATTGTACTGTATTTTCATTTGGGAAATGATTGAGAGAATGGAAAGATTGCCATTTCTTCACGGTAATGTGTAAAACCACTGCCTGATGCGTTTACAGTTTTAATACATTACAAATAAAGCCAACTATTTTGATATTTGCTCACACTGTGCGAGTCCAATGTTTGCTGCAATCTAATGGATATAAAATACAATATGCAACCACCTACACCTTTCTCAGAAGATTAAAAGATTGAAACAACCATAAAAACATCCCGCCCCCCCCCCCCTACCTTTCTCCACAAGGGGAGAGGTTGCATTTCTCGCCCCTGTGATTGACCTGGCAGATGGATTCCCCGAACGGATCACGGTAAAGTGTAAATTGGCTCGTACAGAGGTAAACCCAAAATGACAGTTCTTGCACCTTACCTGTCTAAACTGTGGTACCTGACTGACATACTTGACAGTGCAGTAAGACTTCCGAACAACCAAGGGATTTACAGAACGGTGAGAATCTGTTAGGGACATGTGAGACTTGTGATAAAGGTCCAAGAGTTCAGGAGAGAAGTCCCGGTGATGCCATTCAGCTGTAGGGACAAGAGCTTGTTGCAGTGGTATTATGTTCTATCGGTTGTATTAAGTCACAACAAAAAAGTGCTCCCAGATAATTCACTGGGGTGGAGGTGGGCCCGTCTACATCTGGACTCTACCTAAACGCACTTCAAAAGGAAATGGTCAATTTTGCTCTTTTTTGCTTTTGTGCTTTTGTGTTTCCACCACAATTGGTATTGTTTGAAAACTGCACATAAATAAGAAACAAACACAGTTTGGAAATACCATCTTGTTTGGTATCGAACCCCAATAATGAATAGACTATGACTCTGGTGCCTCCTGAGGTTAAAGTGCCTGCACTCTGTTGTCCTCAGTCATGCTCTCAGCCGGGATGTTCTCCACTATGACCATGTGACAGAGTGCAGTCGCAGGCTCACCTCCACCCCTCTGTAGCTCATGGGTCGGGTCAGCACACGGTGCTTCATGGCCCTCTGAGGGTTCAGCTGGAGACTGAGGTGGAGCACAGCCACCATCCTGAAGATCCTCTCCCCGTTGAGCCTCCAGTTCAGCACCGTCTTCTTGGGAGATTATCATGGCGTAGAGACGGCCCAAGTTCTCAACCTCGTCAAAGATGGGCCAGTTTGCTGCATCAGACTGAGCCTTGACGCTACGCATAGGAGGTCTGGTCCACCGCGGGGCCCACCACACTGCTGAGGTCCGCTGAGTGGAGCACCGGCCAAGGGGTGCTTGGTCCTGGCGAATTTATCCCCTCTCCATAGCCGTACTTCGGCTCTAGCCAGTTGAAGGTATCTCTGTGTGAATGAAGTCCCAGGGTGGCCGGATCAACCCCCTGGGGTCGCCGCGTCCACCGTCCTGCCGGCCCTGGAGTTTCCTCTTCAGCTGCTGGGAGCAGCGGGCCACACTGAGGCCTGTGGCGGGGGACTGGTGGACATTAAGGTCCAGGGGGTCAAGGGCAGAGGACTGGTTGTCTCTAACCCTGTGTCAGTAGTGCACTGAGGTCCGTGTCCTCAGAGCGGAGGCAGCCCTCTCTGTTCCCCCAGAGGGTCCCTGTGTGCTGGGCCAGTCGGCTCGGCAGCAGCCTGGGAACCAGGGCCAGCCCTTCAGCTGGACTGCGCTGCAGGAGGCTGCAGGTCAGAAGGTGCCTGAGGGCGACACCAATCCTCAGACCTCCCATCAGAAGTTTCTGAAGATAATGTAATGAATGCATACGTTTTCTATGTAAAGAGGCGGATATCAGGTGGGCTGTGTTCTGTTCCTATGTCCCTCACCGAGAGGAGAGGTCTCCAGAGGCCGCGGGGCTCACGGACCAGGCAGAGACCTCCTGCCCCTCTGTAGAGGACTCTATTCACACCCCACATCTCAACTAAGGGATAAAGAAAAAGTTTCAGTATAAATAAGTCAAACACGTAAATTAAAATGTGGTTATTACATCAGAATACACAAGTTGAGCTGACTGCAGATGTGTTTTTATAGATTGTACTTACTCAACTGTCCTCTAGCTTCCCTAACATAAAATACAATATTTTAATGGGATTCCTGACATGTTTATTGTGCATGTTGGTCTCTGTCATCAGTCCATGTTATGTCGTGCCCAGTTGGTTACAATTGACGAATGTTTGATTTTCGGTTACTAGGGTAGACAGAGCTTACAAAGAATGTCGTTCAATGTTAAATGCCATAATAGTGAGTTCAATGAATAATGAGCCTACTTCTGAGGAAATTGCATAAGTTCATGGAAAATATGGAGTCATATATTATGTGCTGAGCCCAAGTAATGGGTCTTTCATTGGCACTCCTTTCAAACGTTGGTGGTGAGCTGCTGCCCTGGAAATGTTGGTATTGCAAAGCCGTGTTTACAGTAAGTGTCTCCTATCAGTCTGAACCTCGGCATTGAGGAACCTTTCTCCGAGCCTGTGGCCAATCAAAACAGCCAGGACAGAGGTTAAAATGTCCTCCCACACTGGTCACTGAACTGCAATCACTTTGTGGAGAAGATATGGGGGTTGTTTAAGGGTCAAATAATGAGTCAACAGTACAAAGTCAATATTTGTAGATGGTTTTTTTTCTCATAAGAAACACTGAAGACAAAATAATGAGTACTTTTTGCATAAAGATCAAAATTATCATTACAGTTTACACGAAAGCAGAAGATTAACGCTCCATGCTGCTTGTTGCATTGGACCAACCAGGGGTCAAGAGGAGTAGTTTAGGGTCTGTGGTACCCACCACCACCGCCAAATGAGGGCACTGCCTCTTCATCGACGTCTCCTCCTTCCTCTCCTCTCCTTCCTCTGGAAAACCGCAGAACAATACTACCACCCAGTGGCGACATACGTGCCAACAGCTTTGGTTTTATTCCAGGGGATATACAAATCTACTTCCCCTGCCACCTCCAGCTCATTCTCCTCATAGTCCCAATGCTTGTTCTGCATTCATGCCTCTCCATCAGCCTGGGTGAAAACAGAGAGAGTAGACATAGTGACCTAAAAGTAGGCCTACCTGTTCGAGGTGTTTCAACATGAGGCTGTGCTGCTACATTTCCCATTACCATGGAGTAATGGGAACCCCGTGGTGGATGTGTTAACGTTAACGTTGTAAATGCTTTCACATAACGGCAGGCTGAAAACAGGGAACAGTCTCAGGCGGCCACGAGACGGATGCAGACTTTATGAAGCTCTTCCTAGTTTGCTTTGCCACAAAGCAGTGGCAAAGTATTAATTTTCAATTAATCGTAATATGATTCTGCACAGTGTTGACAATCGTGTTTTCCACTATGATGTGATTTAGGACCACTGTGATTAATATGGCCTTAGCTGATAGGGCTTATCATCTACGTTGCAATCATCTCTGTCTCACCCCCTTTTAGCCATATGGTGCTATCACAGTCTTCTACACTGTCAACAAGAGAGGTATACGATATGTTATTAAACATACTATTTGCATTTCATTATTGCCTACCTGACAGAGGTGGTGGTCTTGTGGAGGCTTTACAGAACTATTACATCCTTTGTACAGCGTCCAGATAGCTTTAAAACAACAGTGTCTATTCGTACCCCTGGTACTTTTAGCCTTGGCACAGTTAGGCTAAAAGCGTCCTATTTGGGCTAATTGCTAGCTAACGTAATCCACTGAACCCCACTATTTCAATATTCTCAAAATTCTAACTGACTACAATGTTTGTTCTTCTTAAACGAACACCAACCAAGGAAAATATACTCAGGGCAGACCTTTGACAGTTTTGAAGAGTTCCAACTATGAAAGCATTGAGTGCATATGGGATACCATCCAATGCCTAAAGAGAGATCTGAAAAGATATACTGTTCAGATACAACTGTCTCAGGTACATTTAAGTACTCTAAATGTACCCTTTCTTGTGTCCATTTCGAGTCAGGAGGATACTAAAAGGTTAGTAAGGTAATGTTTGATCCAATGCAATCAAATTACATTTGGAAAGAAAATAATTGATTAACATTGGCTATTGTTTAACTATGACTAAGAGACATACACATATCTTATTCTTCCATTTTCATTCATCATCACCAGGGTACAAATAGCATGATAATTGTACCAGGGGTGCAAATTGCCGCACCATTAAAAAAATAGCTTTGGATCATCAAATATTTATCTGCATTAACAAAGCAGTATTGTCATTTGTATTCACCCCGTAAAGCCTCACTGAATAATTAAGAAATATATTTAATGTTAAACCACACACGCTTGTTTGTTGATGAATCAGAATGGACTGCGGCTGACTGCGATGACGTCATCAATACGCGCCGGGAAAGATGCGTGGTCTGTAAACAAATCCATCCAGCCTGCTATTAAAGAGTAGCTGTCATTTGTTTACAAATCATTTCAACTTTTCGTCGCTTGTAAACACTTGTGTTTGGACAACGCCAGGAGCTTAAACAGGACAACAAGGTTAGTCCTTTTTAAGGTCGAGCACTAACACGTGTTGGTTCAGCATGGAGTAAACTCCCAGTGGATTTAACCGAAAGTCAGATAGCACGCAACGTTTTCCAGGCATGTAAAGATACAGTAACGTTACCTCACGCCGGCATATGGTTGTTTCTCCTCAGCCATGTCCTGCTTCAGCGGGGACTCGAACTTCTGCCCAGAGTGCGGCACGGTGCTGCCTATGCCACGGGCGCTGGACACCGTCACCTGCCCGCTCTGCTCCTTCCGCATCTCCATCAGCCGTGAGGACGGGCGCTCATCACATTCCTATTGGATTGACGTCTGTCAAGCAGATATGGTGTCAAACACTGAGATAAAAATTGATCTGACTGTGTGATTTCCTAAATAGTTTTCGCTGGTCAGGAGATCAAATCCACAGTCGTCTTCAACCCAATAGAACAGTCGTTGATGCTGGAGGAGGAGGAGGACTCTGAGCTTAAGGGACCTGTGGTAGGGAGGATGATTGACTGGCTGCTTTAACACAAAGGGTGACTCTGTAGTCTGCAACTTATGTTTAATGAGATCGTTTTGCTGTGCCTGAACCTTTCAGACGGACCGGCGTTGTTCCCGCTGTAACAAGGAGGGGATGGTTTACCACACGAGGCAGATGAGGTCTGCGGACGAAGGACAGACTGTGTTCTTCACTTGTATACACTGCAGGTAATGTCTCGTTTGTGTGCCCAAAACCTTGGGGTTTCACAACTAAAGTCTTAAGAAAATGTTTGTTTTTGTCGGCATGAAATTGTAGAAATGTATCCATAGTTCCTCGGGGTAAAATCTTAAAATACCTTTCTGAAAAAGATATGTTCACTAGGAAGACTCTCCTCACATCACTGATCTTCCTTGTCTGAACTGTACGTTGCAGATATCAAGAAAAGGAGGATTCCTGAGAAGTTCCGATGGTTCTTCTGCGCTCCAGATATAGAATGCTTTGTTGGATGATCTGCACTGGGCCATGTTCCCATTTAATGAGGCATGTCCAAGCGTATGATGGCATCCATCAATGTCATGCATCGTTAATGTTGTATAATAGCAGCTACTCAGTGTCACTGACTGAGTAGCATGTTAATATAGTTTTGTATTTGTTTGGATTACATTGATCATATCGTTTTACATGAACACAAGCTAAACTCTCAAATTGTAAGCATACATTTTTAATACAATTTAAGAAATTGACCTCATTGCAATGTTATATTGTTTGAAGTACACAGGGTGAAACAAAAGTATAAGTATAAATCCCCAGACAGATATTAATAAATGATTTTGTGTATGGAGGCTCCACTTTTACTGTTTGTTCAATATTTATAAAAGCATCAATCATCACTGAAAGAAATCACTGACGTTTTAAAAATGAAATCATTAGTTTTCAAGCAAATTGAGCATTGTGAAAATATAGGTTTTTCGAAGCAATGTTTCATGGTAAATATTGATTAAAGCATTACAAACTCGATCATCCGTATCTATTATTACAAGTTGCATCCTGCTCCTGGACCGCGTCACGTGACTAGACAACATGGCCGCCTCCTGAGGACTTCCAGAACGAGGAGACCGCTTGTTTATTTATATTTATCAAGTCCATTCGGCAATTGAACGACATCTTAAATCCTACTTGAGGGTTGATCGTGTTAACGGGTTGGCTCACCGTACATAGCCGTTACTGTTTTGTATAAAATGAAGCTTCGTGTCCAACTGCAATGTAAAAATCTACATGAATACCTGAAAGAGTTGAGTCCAGAGATACTGGACAAACTGTACAACCACCCGGCAACATGTTTAGCAGTGTACAGGTGGGCTTTGGATAATCATTCATTTTAATATAAATTTGTGAATATGTAGCATCATTTGCAAAATAATCGTACGTCATTCATTTTCAGGGAGCTGCCTGCATTGGCGAAGAATTATGTGATGCGAATGCTTTTCCTAGATCACCCTCTTCCCCAGGCAGCACTGGCTCTGTGGGTGAAGAAAGACAGTCAAAAGTAAGCTACGCTGCTTATTCTTTTCTATTTTCCTATTTTTGTTTAACCATTTAAAAAAATGGTTCTTTCAATGTTTTTTGATGATGCAATTTATACTATGCAAGTAATAAGGGGACTGATGTAGTGTCCCTGGAGGTGGTGATGGAGAGAAGGATTGTACAGAAATTGTTGAGTATTATCGACGATAACACGCATCCCTTGCACAATCTAGTGAGGAAACAAAATAGTGTTTTTAGTGGGAGGCTGCGATTGCTAAGCTGCAGAAGGGACAGTTTTAAGAATACTTTTTTTACCTACTGCAATTGCACTTTATAATAACTCCCCTTTTTAGTAAGGACAGAAGAATATTCATTTAAACTTTAGCTTGCGCTGCTTATATATATCAAACGTGTATATATACGTTTTATATGCTTACATTATTATTGTACTTATTATTATTTGTATTTTTCTTTACCTGTTTATTGCACACCTGTATATTTGCATACATTGTGTACTGTTATCTCTGAGTAACAGTTACGTATACTTATGCACATGGACCATCCATTCTACTTTTTCTATCCGTGGCTAGGTATTGTGGGTGCATGGTTTAGGTGGGATATGTGTGTATACATGTGTTGTGTTGTTTATGTATGCTGGCTGCTGGAACGCCTACATTTCTCTGCTGAGATGAATAAAGTTTATCTTATCTTATCTTATAATGGCGATCCAAAGTCATCATATCGTTGAATATGTGGCTGGTGCACACACACCGCATTTTCAACGGACACTGACAGAAGGATGGTTCAACACCGTTGTCTTTTCGTTTTGCCCCTCGATTTCTAAAACAGATATCATGACGAATGTGTCTCAGTGCTGACCAGTCTAAGACTGTGGCACACACAGCAGCTACAGGGCGGTCTTCAAGGCAACATCTTAAACCCCATCTTCAAAGACAATCTCAGGATTGCCCTTCTTGGGGGGTACGTATTTCTTTGTGACCTCTTTTTAATTCCACAAATTGTTGTATCGGGTCTATCTTGAATAGAAGTCATCATATTATACTTGTTGCATGAAAAAGTCTTTCACTCTCTCGTCGGTCTCCTCTGGATTGAATGCGCAGGGGCAAAGCGTGGTCGGACGAGGGGAGCAGCATCGGACCCGACCGCCATGCCCGGGATGTGGGCAGCCTGGACCGCTACGCGATGGAGCGCTGGGAGGTGATCCTGCACTTCATGGTGGGCTCCCCCAACGCTGCCGTCAGCCAGGACCTAGCGCAGCTGCTCTCACAAGCTGGCCTCATGAGAAGGTACACACAGACACAGACACACACACACACACACACACACACACACACAGACACAGACACACACACACACAGGTGACTTCTCTGGGGGGGGCACAAGTTTTCTTGCACCCCAAAGGTGAGGTTTGGGGGTGCAAAAAACCCTCAATATTTAAACAAAGTTAACTGGCACGTTTTCGTTGCATGTCCCTTTAATTAAAGCAAACGTGATGGAACGCTGTGCTGTGAGATAGAACGCTGTGCTGTGAGATAGAACGCTGTGCTGTGTGATAGAACACTGTGCTGTGCGATAGAACGCTGTGCTGTGCGATAGAACGCTGTGCTGTGCGATAGAACGCTGTGCTGTGCGATAGAACGCTGTGCTGTGCTGCGATAGCACCCTGCCAAATCCCTCCCCCTCTCTCTCTTACAAGCGCGCGTCAAGGACATACAAGAAGAGGCAATGTATGTGCATTTTAATGCCCACAACATGAACCTCGCCTTTTAAGATCCAGTTTCAAAGATTAACATATGCCGAGATGTGATGAAGTCAAAGAGCTGATCAATACAATTAAGAGTCACCAAAAGACTGTCATGGTTAGACTCTTTCCATAAGCATGCCGGTGGGAACAGTTTGTGCCCACTTTGCCCCATCCGCTGGACGATGTGAGTGAGCATCGTGAAGTCAGTTCTTGCCAACTACGAGAGCCTGGCGAGTTACTTCCATGATTTCTACATTTCTAAATGAGTGACTGAAATGTAATTAAGCTAGGCCTACACCCATTTATTAGGGCATGTTTAAGGAAAATAAGTGCACGCCTCACCACTCGAAATTCACCTCAATTTGACACACACACACACACACACACACACACACACACACACACACACACACACACACACACACACACACACACACACACACACACACACACACACACACACACACACACACACACACACACACACACACACACACACAGCAGCTAGCACAGGCCAGCATGTGAATAGACATAGATATGTTCTACATAGATCTAATAGACATAGATATAAAAGACATAGATATGGATATTGCTGTGTTGTTGTTCTTCAGTGACCCAGGGGAGGCGCCCTGCATCACCTCCGCTGGGTTCCAGTTCCTCCTTCTGGACACATCCAGTCAGCTGTGGTACTTCACCCTCCAGTACCTCAACACTGCACAGGTGCCAATCCACTCTTTCACGCAGGAATGTGTTTACCCAGGGTTCAAGTTAGGTGGGAGCCAGTGGGAGCTGAGCTCCCCTAGAGAGAGGTCTGGCTGCCATGAAAGCAGCAAGCTCAAATATCTGTGGGGGTCTCTGAAAATACAGCAGCATAATATTGTAATTACAAATAAAGCTATTTTCCCTCCCACATACAGAGTAATATTGATGTTATGTAAGGGATAATAGAACGCCGGTCATTATCGGGAAAATAAGCCCAGACCGGGCGAACCGGACACTGACTCGAAACGGAGGTGTCTTGCTAAGCCCCTTCGACCTGGAGGGGCTTATCAGCGCAAGGCCGGTACGGCCTGATAAGCCCCTCCAGGTCTCTCTCACCCCCCCCCCCCCCAAACTGAGTGCAAGGCCGGTACAGTCTCTCTCCCCCCCCCCCCCCATCAACAACTTGACAGAGAGATGGAATCATAGCTTGAACCCTGTATTTACCTTCTTAGATTCATGTTTATCGCTATTGGTAAATAAAAGGAAGATTGTGCATTTGTTATTGATTGAATTTCAAGCCCTATCAGGTCCAAACTAAAGAATTTGTTTGTTTGTTTGTCCGTTTGTCTGTCTTAGACTCGGGGCATGGACCTGGTGGAGATTCTGTCCTTCTTGTTCCAGCTCAGCTTCTCCACCCTGGGCAGAGTAAGTTCACTCCATCAGACCACCGCTACATGTTAGAGAGGGAAGGTGTTCTGAGGTGTAAAGCGGCCTTCTCGTCTGCCTCAGCCGGGACCTTGGTCTTCTGTTAACCTCTTTATCAGCCCACCCACCCATGTGTGAGTGTTGCTTTTCAAAAGTGAAATATTACTCTCATTTAAGCCACATGCCAGTTTACCATACTATAAGCCCAACTGGTGGTGATTTATATGCGTGTCATTATCTCTTGACCACGATCCTGATAACACTCCAAACTCCTGTTCCCTCAGGATTACTCCGTGGAGGGCATGAGCGAATCCCTGCTCACGTTCCTTCAGCACCTGAGGGAGTTCGGTCTGGTGTTCCAGAGGAAGGTAAGGTGTAGACGCCATCCACACCCCTTCACCCGCACTGTTTAAGCATGCTTCATAGTTGGGTTTGTACTTGACCAGTCTATTTGGGAAATAATTGAGTTATGGTTGTATTAGCTTCAACATATGTTGAGATAATAAAAATGATATCTATGGTAATTGAATGGCAGGTATGAATGAAACTGTAGCCGCCCCTTGACTTTGATAAGATGCAGAGAGTTTAAAATGGGGGACTTAGGGTATTATTTTTTTCTCTTGACGTTTTCACCATCTCAGGCACCGCGAAAACTACAAAAGACACACAAAGTAAAACACTGATGTTTAAAAACTCTCAAATTACAACACCAATGATTATAGCTTCACAAATGACAACCATAACAACACACAAGAGCATGACAAAGACAACACATTCACCATTACAACCAACAGCTGCATCGTATGAACCGTATGATAGCATGACCTTTTACCTGGACAAACCCCACTAGGAGCATTTCACAGATATACCAGCATACGATCAATATGAACATATCCGCTTTCCCAAAGGGTGATAAATCAAACATTTCATTTCTCAAGTTGGCATTTCACGCCTTGTTATGTTGCTTAACGTGAACCAGGCAGATACCGCAGAACATGGCTGGACCCACTGCCCTGTAGACATGCTGTTTGAAACCATAGCACATACTGTAGCTCCCTCTATGGACACAAATAATTCAGCTGTGTGTAAAACACACTGTATCAGATCACCATCAAACCATAGAAGATGACCAAAGGTCAGCAGGCTAATACAATGTGTACAGAAACAAGATAATAATAACATGCGTTTGTTCATGTTTGACCTAAGCATGTAGTATAACAGGTTCCCATGAGAATGCATCAAAGGGAACAGAAAGGCTGAAACAAATGAACATTGAATCCTTACTACTTTGTTTTCTAAAATGCCCTAATGCGTTCTCTATTTACCGTCACGCTACAGAGGAAGTCCAGGAGGTATTACCCCACCAGGCTGGCCATCACGCTGGCCGCAGGCATCACCAGCAAGCCTTCCTCTTCCTCCAATCCCATGGATGTGGCCCCTGGCACCGTGGACACCAGCTTCATCGTGGTAGAAACCAACTACCGCATATATGCCTACACAAGTATGTCCACCGGCTGCCTCTCAACGTCTCTGTGTCCTGGACCAGTTGTTCCATGCATTCGTTCATATTTTTTTTCAATAGTATTTGTTGTTTAGCAGTTGTAAAGCGTTGCCAACCTTGTTGTCCTAAAATATTTCTGTGTACCAGAAAAAGCATCGGTAGTGGTCAAGTTTTATAAAATTAAATAGGAATATAATACAGGGTATCCTATTTTGTTTCAGAATAAACCACAAGCTATAAACTCAATGTGTGAGTTCTATAAATATGATCAATAACATATTATAGTAAGATTTAGTTTATAAATCCATAAAGGACTTTTTCTTTAAATACTTTTGGTAGTTCATAATGAAACACAGCCAACACAGCCAGCAGGACCTGGCTAAAGGCTTGCATGGTGGTGATTGTCCTGTATGTCCTCCCCCCAGGCTCTGAGCTCCAGATAGCTCTGGTAGCGCTGTTCAGTGAGATGCTGTACCGCTTCCCCAACGTGGTGGTGGGCACGGTCACCAGGGAGTCGGTGCAGCAGGCCATCGCCAACGGGATCACCGCACAGCAGGTACGGTGGCCCGGGTGCCAACCCAGATCTTCATTAGGGTTTCAGATAATCAAACATAGCAATTGAATTCAATTAAAATAGAAAATCTGTTTTATACAATAGTCAAAACAACAGTTAAGATTCTTTATTTATATTTTTGGAAATGTGGTCATTATCAATCATTGTGTCATTCCATATAATAGAGGGAATGCAAGGAATTTGTATTCCGCTAGTATCTAGTGAAACTGGGATACTGGTGTATCCCATATATTCACTCGGACATCTATCATAAGCATTGGGTCGCAGTGTCCGCTGTACAGAAAGTAATAATAATAAAAATAACATGATGGATACTAGCTAAGGTGAAAAATACCATTTAAAAAGAGATTGATGCACTCCTTGGTGGAAGGTTATCACTGTGAAGATATTATTAATCAGTAAAAAAAAAGATAGGACCTCACAATTTTAATTCGGTCCTCCAGGCTGTTCTTTGTTCGTGGTTTTAAATGAGTCTCCTCCTCTAGATCATCCACTTCCTGAGGACCCGGGCACACCCCGTCATGCTGAAGGAGGTAGGCTGCCCCCCCTTGACCCTGAACCCTCCCCTTACTGCCCCCCACCCTGAACCCTCCCCTTACTGCCCCCCACCCTGAACCCTCCCCTTACTGCCCCCCACCCTGAACCCTCCCCTTACTGCCCCCCACCCTGAACCCTCCCCTTACTGCCCCCCACCCTGAACCCTCCCCTTACTGCCCCCCACCCTGAACCCTCCCCTTACTGCCTCCCACCCTGAACCCTCCCCTTACTGCCCCCCACCCTGAACCCTCCCCTTACTGCCCCCCACCCTGAACCCTCCCCTTACTGCCCCCCACCCTGAACCCTCCCCTTACTGCCCCCCACCCTGAACCCTCCCCTTACTGCCCCCCACCCTGAACCCTCCCCTCACTGCCCCCCACCCTGAACCCTCCCCTCACTGCCCCCCACCCTGAACCCTCCCCTTACTGCCCCCCACCCTGAACCCTCCCCGTACTGCCCCCCACCCTGAACCCTCCCCTTACTGCCCCCCACCCTGAACCCTCCCCTTACTGCCTCCCACCCTGAACCCTCCCCTTACTGCCTCCCACCCTGAACCCTCCCCTTACTGCCCCCCACCCTGAACCCTCCCCTTACTGCCTCCCACCCTGAACCCTCCCCTTACTGCCTCCCACCCTGAACCCTCCCCTCACTGCCCCCCACCCTGAACCCTCCCCTTACTGCCTCCCACCCTGAACCCTCCCCTTACTGCCCCCCCACCCTGAACCCTCCCCTTACTGCCCCCGACCCTGAACCCTCCCCTTACTGCCCCCCACCCTGAACCCTCCCCTTACTGCCTCCCACCCTGAACCCTCCCCTCACTGCCCCCCACCCTGAACCCTCCCCTTACTGCCCCCCACCCTGAACCCTCCCCTTACTGCCCCCCACCCTGAACCCTCCCCTCACTGCCCCCAACCCTGAACCCTCCCCTCACTGCCCCCCACCCTGAACCCTCCCCTTTCCACCAGCCCTTCTGGGCCGGTTCCTGTAATAATATTTGACTGGACCGTTAAAGCTCCACCACCTCCTTCACCTCCCCCCTCAGACTAATCAGGCCGCCTCTGGCTGCTCAGCTTCCCCCCCTCACTCTGCCTCACCTCTCCCTGTGTGCGTCAGACTCCGGTGGTGCCCTCCACCATCACGGATCAGATCAGACTGTGGGAGCTGGAGAGGGATCGATTACAGTTCACAGAGGGTGAGTGAGTCAGCGCGTGACCCTGCTGGCCGTCTCTGCACCACTGCGCCCAGCACGCACACGCATGCTGATTTACCCACCGTTCATGTTGCTAGCAGGCACACCACTGACATTGTTATTGGCAGGATGTTTCTCCTGTCTTGTTATCATTAAAGCTTGGCAGTTCACATTAATATAAGGGTTAGCTTTTACATGATCATTTAATATTTGGTTATTTCTAAGAAATGTGCAATTTAAACTTCATTAGTGTCACAATGACACCATGGAATGGTTGTTTGCTGTTCTCCAGTAAAAAGCAACAATGAAAATGTTTATTAAAATGTTAATATTAACATGAATAAGGGCTGACCAAAGCATCTGAATTATTTTCAGGGAGTGATGTTTGATGTCTGAGTCACGATGTTGATTGATTTCATTTTCTCGTGGCTCCATTCGTCCTGCCTGAAGGTTATGACTGACTGTTCCCTCTCTGTTGATCGCCCAGACTCAATAATAGCTTGAGTTGTAACTCTTTCTCTGAGAAATGTTGTGTGCTGTGATGGAGCGGCTTGAGGAGTAATGTAGTGCTTGCCCTATGACCTCACTATTCTCACATGTTTCCCAGTGTTCTTCTCCATCTGAAAACATTTACTCATGCTGTGGTTCCTGTCTTGTCCACCAGGAGTGCTCTACAACCAGTTCCTCTCCCAGGCAGACTTCGAGGTGTTGAGAGACCGGGCTCAGGTCAGATTGGTTTTAATAATCGGATTAAATGAGTTTCCTTCAGGACATTATACCGACACTCATCCAAAATAAGTACTGTTCCCAACCTGCTGGCAATTTCGCAGACAGAATTTGCATTATCCCTTTTTAGATAAACATATAATTACATTTTCTATATTCTGCCTATCTACATAATGCTGACTGCTTTTTAAGGAACGGCATTGATGGATAACCTCTTGTTTGTTATTCAGGGTCTTGGCTGTTTGGTGTGGCAGAATGTTCCGCACAGAGTGATGGTGGTTACACAACAAGGACACAGTGAAGTCAAGAAGTTCTGGAAGAGACAAAAATCGAGCACTTAAATTAAATGCGGATAATTATGGAAATGAGCAGTGATGTCTGAATATTCACTGTATATATTTAATTGTTTCATTTTTTCTAAAGGAAAGTCATGTGGACTCAGATGGTTTATTGCCTCCATGGATGTAGCAGACTTGTGCTACCCATTATCAATTTTGAATTAAATTTTTATATGAAAGTTAATTGTGAATTTCTTGAGCCGTAGGCCTAATGGGAATAATTGATGTCTTATTGACGTATATGTTATTTTGCTCTTAGGTCGCCCAAAATAGTTTTTGGACATGACGCCCAAATGTTGATAAGGGTCTCTTTAATATTTATAAACAACTAAAATGTAATACTTCCCATTTGCATGAAGTAAGTACTTTTCGCGAAGAATACAGTTTGAGCCGGTGAGGAGAGAGAGCAGCATCTCCAGTCGTCCAGCAGAAAGCCTTCAGATCAGACAGCAGGAATCAGCTCGCCGGCTCCCGAGGAAGCACCTCTTCTCCAGGATGACGGGGGATTAGTCTAAACCGGGGATATCGGAACATAAATTACATTATGAGGGTTTTACATGTCACTCGGCGAAGAGTACCACGCTGTCTAGTTATATTAAATAAACACCGGAGATAAAGAGAGAAGATCGCAACAGGCCGCAAATGGAGCCGGAGAGCTCGCGTCAACCGCTACCGTGTTCAGGGGAGCCTGAGCCGGGGGACCTGCGGGAGGAGACCCCGGGAGAGGAGGCGCAGGATGGAGACAGCCGGCTGAGAGAAGGAGGAGGGCATGGCAGGACTACAGCCGGCAAGATGAAGCCGGAACGTGGGGATGAGGGAGAAACAAACACGCAGGAGAAATGTGACGATGATGATGGGGGCGATAAATACGAAGAGGAACTGGACCCGAGAATTCAGGCATGAAAGATAAACACACACACACACAGGGTTAAAAGTAGCAATGTGTATATATTAATGGATATAGTAATATGTAGTAGCTATATATCTTTCACTTTTTTAGATGAGGTGGTTACAAGCTGAAAGATTATTTTTTTTAATGCAGTTATACAAAATATTGGCTCGATTTAGACTTCTGGTGTTGTATTTTAGACATGCAGACACCTAAAATGATATCTTACCTGTCTAATATTATATATAACTTAAGTGCTATCCAACTACCAATCTGACCACATGATTTAGAATTAAGAAATAATTGAATTGTGTCTTTAAAGGGAGAGCTGGAGCACCTCAATCAGGCCAGTGATGAGATCAACAAGCTGGAGCTGCAGCTGGATGTGAGTGCTCTTTGTCACTGACCATAAACAAACGCACTGTTTCTCTGACCAGCCCTTTCATGATCAAAAACTCAACTGTCTCTGTAATTGTAATGTCATTTGTTATTGATTCGATCAAAGTGTTTTATTTGGTGTACTTTTTACTACTTCTAAAAAAGTTTTGATTTCCTTTGCAGGACGCCAGGTCTAGCTACAGGAAAATACTCACAGATTCTGCCAGAAAACTAAACGCTCAAAATGCGAAGCTGGGCACATGTATTGAAAAGGCCAGGCCCTACTATGAAGCCCGCAGACTGGCCAAAGAGGTGTGTATCTGCCATTCAATTCATATCATTGTTTTAAAAACATTTCACCAAGTTTGCACTGCTTCTCAGCTCCCCGGTGTAAACCCTATTTAACATCTCAATGCGTTCCACCACCAGCCCATGCTATGCTATGCCCATATTGATTAGAGCTTACATTTTCAATCATCAACCATTGAGATATGATTTTGGTTCAGAAACAAAAACATCTTAAATATCACAACATTGGAAAGGACAACACAGTCATACACATTAATGTTAAAGCATACATATAGTGTCTGTAAAAGCTAACATAACATTCCAGTGTTTCATTTTGTGGGTGAAAAGTTTATTTTTATACCATAGTCCTTCTTGCCTTCATTATCGCCCGTAAAACTGTCTTTCTCTTTTCAGCAATTCCTCATTCAATCCGTCTTTAATTCTGTATCCAATTATATTCTCACAATTTCTATTCAATATCTGTTGTTAATGTGAAACCACATCCTGTGGTAAAACCCAGACTCCTCCGTCCACACGGTCCAGTTAACTGCGGTGTTGTGCGGAGGGAAAGCAACACAGGGGACTCTGTTTTGAACTCGGTGCTTGCGTGCCATACCGTACCATGAAAGGGAAAAGTACCGTCAGAGATACTAGGGAAACGCCGTTCACAGCAAGACTCTTCTGTCCTGTTTGCAGGAGCTGTGTGTCACTGATTGGTACAGCATTCCTTTCCAGACAAATGCATGCCATTAGAAGTGGCTGTACCCCGGCCAGTGCTATTATATAAGGCTAAGTAACGAATTAACTAGGAACTCTGCTGGGTGATGGGCTTATTGTAAAAGTTAATTGACCTCACACAAGTGAGATACAACAGTGTTAGTCAGCATCATAAGATTATTCGATTCATTAAAAGGGGCAGTGAACCCAAAATCAACAGTCAACCTTTTAAATGTGGTAATGTGCCCTATGATCATCAACACAGTATGGTATTTTATCATTGTAACTGGCAAAACATAGGATTTGACTCCATTGTTTTACTAAATTAGTCTTATTTTAGTCTCCATAAACCAATTTGTCAATGTTCCACTCCGCTCCAAACTGGTATTTTTTGTGACGGCCTTTAAGTATACCTTTCAATATCACGACGAAGGAGCAGAAGCGGCCAGGTGTGTGTGGTTGTGTAGAGCTGTTTCGGGGCAGTGGTTGATGTTGATGTCAGGGCCTGAGAGAGGGTTATGATTCACAGACAATTATAGTGTAATGCCACAATGTGTGCGTGTGTGTGTGTGTCTGTGTGGAGCTCCGTCTTCTTGGCATTGATTGATTTTTATGTCCACGTCTGAGGGAGGGTGATGCTCCTCGGACACTCACAGCATAACGCCACGGTATGTGGCGCAGTTCATACACAACATCGCTCATTATACGCTCATACACAAGCGCGGTAATAGCTCTAACATTTTTTTTACAATGTTTTTGTTTGTTGTAACCAACAAAAACTCAAACCCAACCCCTTTTTTTTTACTCACATAGTGTTTGAATTCGAGCTGAACCGGGATTCACTAGCACTTTGAGCCATTTTTTATTTAAGGTCATCGTTCATGGGAGTGCTGGAGTCAACACCTTCGCCTGTTTTGCGGTTCTCAGTCCACAGTGAATCCTGCTCGCTGCCCGTCAACGGGCAGAGAGGACCGCTTCTTTCTGAAGTTCTCTACCCTGATTGGATAAAGTAGGAACGTGATACCAGCATAATTCATTTTCTGTTAACAGGAAAGTGGGAAATGGGAAACCCATTTTACTGACCCAACACTCTACATCAGTGATGGCTGTCGTAATACTGAGCTACTTCACACTTATTATAACAAACTTACACTGCCATTAAGGGCCAATAAAGTGGAATTATATTTCATGTTTTTATAAGCGTCTTTATTGTATTAATCTAATCAACGGAAGCTTACTGAGGCCTTATCTATCAATCAAAGTTTTTAATTTCCATCCCTGGAACTACCCAAGGAATCGTTACATCGTGTTTTCTTAAAGCTAGGGAAGGCAATTTATTTTAGAACAATCTTTTGTAATATTTGTTGTAATTCTCTTTACATCCCGAAATTAATCAATACATCAAATGCTCGGAAAAAAATTAATAATTAAATCTGGTATCTGCAGCTGTCACAGGACCCTTATAGGCCCGTCATTCAGGCTTATTAAAGCCATGTAATAAGCCTGAATGTAATTATTGGATGGCCTGCCTGTCTGTCTACCTACCTACCCGTGTGCTCACTGCGTATGACCGGGGTCTCCCGAAAGGCTAGGCAGACCTGTGCTGAAGCTAGCGAGCTAGTGCTGTGTTTGGAGGGGCTTTGGAGGGAGGCCTGAAGGGAGGGGAGTGTTTTTTTTCCAGTTGGATCCTTTAAAAATGTAGCTTACTCTGGCTGGTTTCTTCAAAGTGCCTACCCCAGCTTTACCACTGGTGTTCCTTTGGGCTGAATCTTATGAACCTTGCGGTTCTCCTTGCACTAATGAACCAGTTTGGGAAGAGGGAAACAGAGTTACGAGGAGCGCTAGGAGGCCTATGTCTGGAGGCAGTTAGTAGAGCTACCAGTGTGTGAAGGTCCGGAGGGCTTCTTCTCTGAAAAGCGCGGGGGTGAGTCCAGTCTCTGTTAAAAAAGGTGTTTACATTCGCCCAAAGTGGTGATCCAGGAGCCTTTTGAGACCACCCTGGGCTCAATAGTTCACATTCTAGTTCTCTCTAGAGTTCAGTCTGGCCTTGAGCCCGTTTAAATCCTTTTTCTAAAATGTTGAATTGAAAGCCCCATTCAGCGCTCGGAGAGGGAGGTTCAGTCAACACTGGACACGAGTGCCGCAGAGTGCAGACTCGCATACTGGTCGTGCTGAGGAAGTGTGGAAATCGACGGAGCAATCAAAACTGGACTGAAAAACACTCACTCAAGAACAACAGAAATGAACAAAGAAGGCTTTTATCAGAGACAAACTTGTTTTTGCTCTATTCCAATTCGATTGATCCAAAGCCCTCTTATGTAATTTGATGGTTGGAAGATTTTGAACCAATCAATGCCGTGATTCAATGGAAATCAATTGCGGTTCAGCCAAGACCAAGAGATATTCAGTTTAAATACCAGAGGCTAGTGATACAGCAGGTTTTGGGGAAACTGGCTGGCATACATATTCAGCAAGAGTCTCAGAAAATGTCTGAATGGACCTGGACTGGTGAATAAGGTGGCCAGATGAGTGCTGAGCTCTGCCCTTGCTGCTAAATGTTAAACACACTACCTGGCAACATGTATTTGTTTTCATTTGATCTGTTATGTATTTGTTAGGCCTTCAATATTCACTCAAGCCTTTGTTGTATATGAAATTGATTTAGAATATGAAACAAATGTACTCTAGTGTGGAACTGGAAATTCTCCTTATGCATTACTTTCTCAAGCTTATTCTGACCGTAAACTATTTTATTTTAGATACGTTTTCACAGTAAACTAGGGCCCTCATGTTGTTGACGTGCATATAGATTACGTTAATATAGCCTCCATATCGTTAGTGAGCCAATGCCGAAGCTGAGAGATCTGCCTCTAATCGATCAGAACTGATTGCCTAAAATGTGCTCCTTGAAGAACTGTACAATCAACATTGCACAGGATAATTGTAGGCAGTAATTGAGCTAATGAAGACAGGGAGGATAAGGGGAAGGGGTCTAATTGAACGTAATAAGGGGGAAAATGGATGGTACATTTTAAATTGCCAGTGCCAACATTTTTCAAAGGTGTAAAAATATAGAGCCAATCAAAAAATCTTGGAATTGCCAATGTTTGTGTTTCTATACTCTGCAGAATATAAAACAAAATCCCCCCACTGCTGTTTTACTAAACTGCCTACTAAACAGCTACCACCTCCCTTCTGACAACTATGGAGTGAGGCGCCGGATATCTCCCTGTCATAAAGATCCATGCTAGTCAAGCAGTCATCGATCTTACCTTAAACATTGGTTTCCCTGTCCACAGTCGCAGCCCCCTCCTCCACCCCATCTGTCTGCGCTGTCCTCTGCTGTACGTCCAAAAGTCACCATTTTGTGTTATCTCCTCCCAAATGAATTCAGACATCGCTTCCCCGTGAACTTCAGCATACCAGAAGATATTAGAGTTATAGGTCCGTGGCTGACATACAAATATGTCTGGATTGTCTTTATGTACGCAAACCGTCCTCCTCAATTACGTGTTTATTATTATTTTAACTCCTATAATTCATAGATATTGTTTTCTTTTATATCTCCTGTCCCCCTTGGCTGTTTGAAGCTTAAAAGGTTGAATCTGTCTGCTCTCCGTCCTCTAAACGTTATATTTGTCGTGCTCTTTCCGTGAGGCGCTGTAACGATGAGTGAGGAGGAACCTTTCCCTCAGCCTTCGGTCATGAACGTGACGTGACCTTTAACCCCGTCCCAGGCCCAGCAGGAGACCCAGAAGGCAGCCCTGCGGTACGAGAGGGCGGTGTCCATGCACACGGCGTCCAGGGAGATGGTCTACGTGGCGGAGCAGGGGCTGCTGGCCGACAGGAACACCCTGGACCCCACCTGGCAGGAGATGCTCAACCACGCCACCGCTAAGGTACAACGTCATTAGACATGCTAATGTTAAGGTACAAATACTCAGACACGCCAATGCTAAGGTACAGTCACTCAGACATGCTAATACTAATGTACAGCCACTCAGACAAGCTAATGCTAAGGTACAGCCACTCAGACATGCTAATGCTAAGGTACAGCGTCACTCAGACGTGCTACTGCTAAGATACAGCGCCACACAGACATAATACTGCTAAGGTACTGCGCCACACAGACATGCTAATGCTAAGGTACAGCGCCACACAGACATGCTAATGCTAAGGTACTGTCACTCAGACATGCGTTGTGTTACCTTATAAGAGAGACCCAGTCCCTCATCTTGCCGTTTATATCCTTGACCAAATCGAGGGTGTCATCCTCCATGGGGAGGGGAGCCCACTGCTGGGGTTCAGGCATCTGGTAGGCCGCCCTTTTGAGGTACGTGACCCGACCAATGGGGGCGAGACCCAGGAGCAGAGCCAGGAAGTGCTGGAGAGATGCATCTAGAAGGAGCTAAGGGAGTCACCGGGGAAAGGGGTGCCTGCACACGCCCCCCCCGCCTTGTCCTTTCAGAGACAGAGAGAGAAGATGGAAGGAGAGGAAACAACCCAATCAGGAACTCACTCACTGAGCAGGAACAGTCAGGGCTGTGGGTTTTCTTTTAAAGTCAACCTTGAATCGCCATTTAATCCGGTAATGAGCAGGAGACATGGGGGCTCTTGCAGATGGGAAAATTATTTTTTTCCAGGCTCATTAAGATTCCTGGACAGCTCCCTTTGTTGTGATTGATAGCTTTGGGGGGCAGAACTGAAGTTCAGTGCAGGCCAAACAAAGAGCTTTGAAGCCGTGGATATATTTTAGCAATGCGCCAAATTGAAATGTCTTCTGTTGAACGATATACTCAGAGTGAAACCGAAGCTGATTACAGTGTGTTGGGCAAGAATGGTAATTAATGGCGGTCTCTCTGGGCGGCTGACAGACTGTAAAGCTCCTGCCCAGCGGTGCTGCTCTATAGTCCCGGGGTGGAACACTGATCTGAACCATTCTCTACCTAGCAGCTACACTGTAGAAGTACCGGCAGCAGTCTCACCAGTAAGGTGATCATTGAGACGCCGTAGACTACCGTCGATTACTGCAAGAATTTCGCTGTCAATTTACATCAAAGTGTTACAGTGTATATGAGGTTCGCTGCTCTGCCTGCTGTGCACTTAATGTGTAGGATCCCTTTGGGAGCGATACTGACAGACACATCTTCTTCTTGTGCGTGTTAATGTGTCAAAAGCGTAGCATGTAGCCCTTTTGTCTTTTCAAATGAATGTCTGTCAATCATCTTTTGCATGCAGCAATGTAAGCTGAATGCAGTCAGTGAGGCGCAATCAGTGAGGAGCAACTTGCAATATATATTTTGTGTATAATACAAACCCAACCTGCACCCTGTGCACCCAATCGTTAAATTATATATTAACCACTGCTTAGAAGCCAAATTGATACAGGTCATTTTACACTGGCCTGTTTGCGTACCATGGGGAATATGGCGAGCTGAATGAAATAGCACAGGTCAGGGGTTGCGCGTGGAAGGTGGTGTAGTTGCCGTGTAGTCTGATTAGTATGTAGTGTGGAACCACACCGACCTGCAGGGCAGCGCTGCTCCGGCTAATCAATGATGATTAATGTCCCGTTTCTTTTATATCAAGGTTGGATGTGCTTATCGACAGAACTATTTTTACCCATGAAAGCCTCTATTCCACACCGCTGCCGCAGGTGCATCGTGACTGAGCACTGGGCACCTCTCTTTGTCATCATGGCCATGTCCTCACATTTCCATGCATGTTCTTCATGCTGTTTAAATACGTACAGTCTCAACTACCCACAACACACAGGCCAATCAATGTGCTGTCATTCCTCTGCTGTGGGTATACTGGTTCGTGCGCAGGTTCGGGTGTACATGCTTCTTGTTTTTTTCTTATTAAACTCTAAAGGTCACTTTGTTGTGGCGTGAAGAGATTGATTGGCCCTGACATGCGTTGCCTGGGGGTCTGCTGCTGCTACCGCTGCTACCCAGCTCTGGTGTGGGGGCTGACTTCAGGAGACCCTGGGGGGGGGGTGGGCTGGCTTCAGGAGACCCTGGGCTGGGTTACACCAACTGGGCGTAAGCCTGGTCTTAACTACGCCTGGTCGTAACTTTGCGTTCTAAGTCCAACCTAACCGTTACGCCGGTTGCACCAACTGGGCTTAGCGTTCTTTTCACTAAGACCAGGCGTATCTATAGTGATTACATCCAATCCATTCAGCGCAACCATGGCACGTATAATAGATGTACAACAAGCGGGCATTTAGTCAGGAAAGATTAATTAGGGACAGAAGCAATCACATCTGCATCTCCAAGAGAATCCCTCTCCCTGCGTCCAGCCAGAGCAATCGAAGATATCGCTGGCCGATTAGTCCGTGCTCAACTTATTAATCAGTTTTGAATATTGTTTGAATTATGTATATGTTTTATATAGGCCGACACATTAAACAGATACAGTCTCAAAACACCTCAATTAGCTCCAATTGTCATTTGATGATGTTCAATGCATTGCTTCTGTCAAAAATAACCATTCCCGTCTAAATGCCTGCTCGTTGTAAACCAGACAACACAAATACATATTTTAATTACATTTGTTTGCAGTGTTTTATTGTTAGGCATGAACACAATTGATGAATGACAATGAATGAAAGAATGAATTCTTTATTTCGGTGTCCAACAGCATGTCAACTAAAATAGTAAATAGCGTGTCGGCACGAGGTATCCTAGCAACGCCGTGATATGCGCATTCCATGCAACATTCACATGGCCGCGCATGGTTAAGACCGGGCGTAGTTAAGACCAGGCGTAGGTCCCGTTGGTGCAACCCGCCTTAGTTCCATTCTAAAGCCATGTCTTAACTAAGACCTACTTGGCAGTTACGACCAGGTTGAGTTAAGACCAGTTGGTGCCACCGGCCCCTGGTGGCTTCAGGAAGCCCTGGCGGGGGGAGCTGGCTCCACGGGGCCCTGGTGGGGGAGCTGGCTTCAGGAGGCCCTGGTGGGGGAGCTGGCTTCAGGAGGCCCTGGTGGGGGAGCTGGCTTCAGGAGGCCCTGGGGGGGAGCTGGCTTCAGGAGGCCCTGGTGGGGGAGCTGGCTTCAGGAGGCCGGGGGGGGGAGCTGGCTTCAGGAAGCCCTGGGGGGGGGGAACTGGCTCCAGGGGGCCCTGGGGGGAACTGGCTTCCAGAGGTCATGTTTCTGCTGCTCAGAGGTTTCCTTCTTACCCACAATGCCCCAGGTGAACGAGGCAGAGGAAGAGCGTCTACGCAGCGAGCGGGAGCACCAGCGCGTCACCCAGCTGTGTCAGGACGCCGAGGCCCGCGTGCAGAACCTGCAAAAGGCGCTGAAGAAGGTCATCGTCAAGTCCAAGCCCTACTTTGAGCTCAAAGTGCAGTTCAACTACATTCTGGAGGTGCGTAGCAGCAGTGCACGGTGGCAACGTGACATGATGTATTAAACCAACCTTGAACTCCTTCATCCTCATCGTACAGCCCATTCCCCGGAGCTCCTTAGTGGACACCACACATTGACTTTCATATTTCCTCTGTAAAATCCACATTTCCGTTCCCGAGTATGAAACGTGTCTCTCCCAGGAGATCCCACGAATAACCTTATTCAGGCTCTAAAACTGCATGCGCAAAACAGCTGCTTTACGAAATACATTCACAAGAGCTGTTAGGTGTTGACACCTTTTAGATCTATGATGGCTCCTCGTTTAGTACACTGTGGACCACCGGTGTACTTATCTCATGTTACCCAGTGGACCTACCCTCATTGCCAGCGGAGCTTCTCCAAGTCATCCACACGCAAGCGAAGGCTAGCCAGGGCTTGTGTGTACTTTGAGTTTACGCCTTGTACAAATCAAGTGTTCAGATCTAATGAGAAAAAAAAACTAAAGTATGGCTTCATCACCGGTGCTCTGTCTATTATGCAATGGCAATCGCTATTCAAATAGCATTTATCACAGCAATAGAAGGTTTGGGATCAGGTTAATCATATCCAATCTCAAATATGTACACTGCGCATCAGGTTTGGTATATAGGCAGATTGATTTCTCAAAATGTTGCCGAAAACATTTTAATTTGCCTCGTCGCTAATTAGAAACTGAAATGTAATTTGCAAGACAATCAAATTATGGTATTCCAAAAAACATCTACTTTTTTGTTAAATAAGATAATTGAGCACAGCATGCGTTATCGGACTTGACTTTATAGTTAGAAGTATTTTTATGTCTTATTTTGTGTTTTGTCACAACACATTTATGCAAAGGAAACTCTTCATTATCCCAAATGGGAAAGTGTGTTGCAAAATCCTGCAAAACCATTTCCCAGTAGCCTATATTCTATATTATATTATTAGTGGCTACAAAAGTAGAGTTTGATTGATTAAAATGATAAGTGAATGTCAGAACACAGTCTCTTCTCACTAAAACCTCTGTTACCAATATACTTTGACAGAATGTACATCCTTATACCCGTACTGCCAAAGGGCGTTTAGCGTGTCGTCAGCCTCATAGTATAATAGTCGTTTTAAAATATTATTGTAATATTTTTCATATTGTATTTAGCGTGACATAGCTATTTGTCAAATATGTCAAATAGCTGGCTT
This sequence comes from Gadus chalcogrammus, assembly GCF_026213295.1. NCBI lineage: Eukaryota > Metazoa > Chordata > Actinopteri > Gadiformes > Gadidae > Gadus > Gadus chalcogrammus. Next base: position 15,558,748 of record NC_079433.1, on the reverse strand, counting down.
AGGCAGATAGTGATTAAGGAATATAAAAAGCACTCTGATTGGCTAAGGATCAGCCAATGAGGAACAGTGAATCAGCAGAATTAGGTTATGTATCAAAATTTGGCTAAAATATGACAATTTGAGACACCCCCTTGTCTCAAATTGGTGAGTGCTATATGACTTATGTGACTGAGCTATGTGACTTATGTGACTGAGCTATGTGACTTATGTGACTGAGCCATGTGACTTATGTGACTTATGTGACTGAGCCATGTGACTTATGTGACTGAGCCATGGGACTTATGTGACTGAGCCATGTGACTTATGTGACTGAGCCATGGGACTTATGTGACTGAGCCATGTGACTTATGTGACTGAGCCATGTGACTTATGTGACTGAGCCATGTGACTTATGTGGCTGAGCCATGTGACTTATGTGACTGAGCTATGTGACTTATGTGACTGAGCTATGTGACTTATGTGACTGAGCTATGTGACTTATGTGACTGTGCTATGTGACTGAGCTATGTGACTTATGTGACTGAGCTATGTGACTTATGTGACTGAGCTATGTGACTTATGTGACTGAGCTATGTGACTTATGTGACTGAGCTATGTGATTTATGTGACTGAGCTATGTGACTTGGTAACTAAAGCATGCGATCTCTTTCCAGGAGCACAAGGCCAAGGTGGTGGAGCTGGAGCGGCGTGTGGCCAAGGTGAAGACCTGCTACTCCGTCGCCCTGCGCAACCTGGAGCAGATCAGCGAGCAGATCCACGCCCAGAGAGGGCGGGTCACGCCCGGCCGGGCGCGGCCCGTGTCCTGCGGCGCGCGGAGCTCTCCCGTGGGCGCGGAGGCGGCGGAGGTGAGGGCGGCGGCGGCCCCGGGGGGAGGAGGAGGAGGAGGAGCAGGGGGAGGCCTGGCAGCCGGGGCCCTGGAGAGCGACTGGGCCGACGGGGAGAAGACCCGGCAGTGGGTGGAGCGGCACAGGAAGTTCGGCTGGGGCCAGCGGGACTCGGCCGGGGACGCGACCTCGGTGGCCAGCCTGCAGACCATCGCCTCGGACCTGGAGAAGTGCGACTCGGTGGGGCACCTGGGGGACCTCAGCGACCCGGGCAGCCTGGCCAGCGAGGAGGCGGACAGGGAGCGGGACCTGGCCCTCAGGGGCCCGGGGAAGAGGCGTCCCGACGGAGGACGGGACGGCGGGGGAAAGGCAGAGAGCGCAGAGGTGGCGGCAGAGCCTGTGGTGGCAGTAACCGCCCCGCCAGGAAGCGCCCTATCAGGAAGCAGCCTGCTGGCTCCTGATAGGGCGACGCATACGAGTGGTGCACTGAGCAGAAAGAGACATGAGAGCTTTGTCAAGCAGCACAACAGAAGCGTGAGCTTATGAAGGCATGAATCAGTTAATGCTCCTGATTGGATCGGAATGGAACTGAGGGGACTCAGATGAAGGGGGGGTTCAGGCATGCAAGACAAAGTTGCCCCCCATAGTTGTGTTGAACTGTGGGGGGCATCGACAGGTTCACTAGTTGCAAATGAATAAATGGCGACATGGTTCTTTAAGCTGAGGGCCATATTGTGGTGATGTTCTGATGAAGTCTGGGGAGAAGCTATTGCCTATCTACATAACATCCTACAGAGTCTAAGTAAATGCAAAAACAAACAAAGCAAGCCGAACAACAAAACGCCACTCTGTGTTTTACAGAAAGCTAAATTGAGATAAGCAATTTCTCTGAATTCAGACGAATGCTGAGCATTGCTGCATAAATCAGTTTACGGTGCAAGATCTTTTCCATTGGGATTACATTTACCAGCCATAAATAATGCATGGACGGTGTGCTGCCCTTCTTTGGTTTTTATGACTTAAAATAAGTATTGTTCTTTTAAATTGTTATAGTTATGGCAGACAAAGTAAAATTCTGTCCGTGTCAGGCACCTCACCAAATCAACTCATCCACAGACATCCACGCCATACTGACAATAGTCTTTACATGTTGATCTATGAGCCATACGTATTCTCTATCTCCTGGAAACATGGACATGCGATTCATATTAAGACCGAACTCAAAGTATTATTGTTAAGGATAGTCTGAGGGAATGCTATTAGTGCCATGCCAACCTATGGCGTGGTGTTTGCTGCAGTTAGTCTAGGAGCTGCATGAGAAAGGGATGTGTGGGGAAGGTTTCCTGGAGAACACCTTCGCTCACCATGATCGCACAACGATTATGGAATGTAGGTTTTAGTTTTCTGGAAACTTCCTTTTGAAACTTTTAGGCATTGATGCATCTATGGGCTCTCTGGTGTTAACAACAATCTAGAGATCAAGATTCTCTTGCACATGGCTATGCTTGTCTGGTCTAAGTTGAAATACTGCAGTCCACCAGATGAACAGGGAGTTCAGACCACCACTTTAATTCAATCACAGACATGGCAAATGGTTGGAAGTTATTCTTCAGATCATTTACACTTATGAATACATGCATGAACTTTGGCATATATTATTTATACTGACATGATCCCTACCTCAGTAGGCTCACATGAATAACTGGTAGCTGAGAGGTTGTGTCTTTACGGTGCCTTCAGCCTCTATGACCACTTCCCTCAGCCATACTATCACATATCCATGGGATGGTCTGTTCATGGTATTAACTCTTATTGCCTGTACTGCTAACATTAATACTATGGTTGGAAAGAGACATTATATTTTATTTCTCAAATGTATACTTTTCTTGTTGATGAAGCTGCTAACTGTCCCACTATAGTAATGTACAGTAACCATAGTCTCTAAATAGTTGTGAATGGGATAATAGTATTAAACATGTGACATTGGACATCCTCTCCAACATGCCGATTGGAAAAACACTTGGATCCCTAAAGCATGTTTCTAATGGACAGCATTTATACTGACTCATTCTATGTGTTCTTGTCAGCCCAAAACTAACAGGCTGGGCCTAAAAGTAATAGATTGGATTCACTGTCATACGTAAACATTTGGACTTTAAAGGCAAAGTGTGTAGGTTTTAGCAGCATCTACTGGTGAGGTTCCAGGTCGCAATCAAAAGAATACACCCCCACCCCTCCTCAAATCTCCCTTTAGAAAAACGTAGGAGAGCTACCTGTACTGCCCTGTAAGGTGGCAGTAGTTTAACATCAGGATATTATGGTCTACTACAGCTCCTTCATAGATTTATAATTAGTATGTTGTTATTCAGTCTGTAAACTATAGGTCATAGCTGCCAAGTGAGACAGCGATAATGATAGAAAAGGAAATAAGCCTTGTTTGTCCATTCTGGGCTACTCTAGAAACATGATGTCCTCTCCCGGGAAGAGGGTGGATGTCTATATTAAGGGCTTATTCTAACGCATCTAAAAGCAACACGATTCCTATTCACTTGGGATTATAAACTAATAGAGATACTTAGGAATATGGTATTCAATTTCCCATTTAGCCTGTTCTGCTGGATGCCACTAGCCTCACACTACACACAAGGGGAATGGTTCTACATTTGTAAATGCTTAATATACACACCTGTTGTAAATTGGACTAAATGTTTGCCCCACCTCCTCTAATTCTAAATTATTTCTAATTGTCTGTATTTATTGAGTTAATCAAATGAGTCAAAACTGCGTATTTATTCATTCAGATGTCTACTGTGGCGTGCATTTTATTTGGCCATGAAAGAGGTCATGATCACAGCGTGAGAAGAGGCCCGCCGTTCAATGATCAATATCAGCATCTTGGATTCAAAGCCGTCTTCAACTATTAAATTTGTATTTTAATATGGCTTCTAAAATGTTTATGTGTGCGTGCGTGTGTGTGTGTGTGTGTGTAAAGCGCATTAACAACCAAAATCATTTTCCATCACAGCGTAACCCTTTACAACCCACCTTCCAAAGAAAATATTAAAAAGTATGGCAAATAAATAAATGCTAGTATTGGCGGGTTGCAGATGGGTAATCAGTGTGCTCGTGGGAGCGGGTGACCTTTGGCGGGTACACGTGGAGTTACATGAGGCATGTAAATGATAATGATTGGTTCATCGTTGGGGGTTGTTACTGGAAGCAAACATCGGCATAGTGGGATAGTGAGGATTTAGGTCAACAAAGCCATAACTGACATCTATCGCGCGCGTGTGTGTGTGTGTCTGTGTCTGTGTCTGTGTGTGCGTGTATCAACGGCTTATCAGCATCGTCGCTGACTGCATTTAGCATTGTTTGTCCTGATGAAGTTGAAGACAGAGATGATTGGGGAGGGGTATCAAATGCGTGCCCATTACCCACCTTACAACAGATGTAAAGAGAACATTTCTGCATACTGAGGCCGGTAATGTCTGCCACTCACAGCTCTACACCTAATGCCAGATGAAACACTGCCTCATTCCAGACAGCCACACTGCTGTCTGAGACCTTTTTACCAAGCTGTCTGTAAGTAAGTCAAGGCAGTCTGTGATTCCTGTAACCTTGAAGGAAGATTTTTGAAAGAAAGGTGCTGTTTCTATGTGTGTGTGTGTGTGTGTGTGTGTGTGTGTGTGTGTGTGTGTGTGTGTGTGTGTGTGTGTGTGTGTGTGTGTGTGTGTGTGTGTGTGTGTGTGTGTGTGTGTGCAATTACCTGTGCATGTGTGTGTGTGTCAGACAGGCAGTATGACACATCTCGTCTTCCCACACATGATGAAGCAGGAGACGGGAAGAAGACACCGAGGCTGTGATGGTGGAGGGATATGGAGGTAAGTCATCTTGTGGACCGGACTGGTCGGGAGAAGCTGCTGTGTCCTCCTCATCTCATGCCACCCCAGGGTGGATCAGGTACCTCCAGCTTGAAGGGAGATGATCGATAGTCTGACCAACGCTCAGTGCTCTGTTGGGGTTTAGGTTGATAAGAGTTATTTTCTAATTGCAACTCGTCCATTCATGTAAACCCCAAAAGCCTTCATGAGCAAGTCTTAATGTTGCCTCAAGAAGTTCAGCAAAACCCCCAGAATGAACATCTTGTGAGTTGCACTTGTTAAGTCTATATTCATTTAGCAATGATTGGAAATATTTTACTCTATTAGTTTGTTTCTGGTACCATATGTACTTATTAAACAATGAAATATTAATTAATTGCAATTAATACATCTATTATACTAGACAATGCATCTGCATAATGTCTTAAGTTCTCCTCTCTCTCTTTGTGTCTCTCTCTCTCTCAACCAACAATCACACACACACACACACACACACACACACACACACACACACACACACACACACACACACACACACACACACACACACACACACACACACACACACAGCATAGCCTATAGCACCAAAAGAAGTCTATTGTCCTCTAAGAATTATTCTATAGATCAAAGTGACAGCGCTCCCGAGCAGAGTCGTCCCTGAGACAGTGACAGTGGTCAGTCGCTGGGAGCCATCAGGCGGGCGCGAGGGGGAGGTCTGCACTATTTATCTAGGATGTGAGCGCGCCATCTGTCTGAACGTCAACCAATCCCCCCCCCCACTCCGCGACTCGTCCCCTCGTAGTGTGGCTGTACTGCTGTTCTACTGCAGACGAGAAGGAGGCAGAGCAGGAGCCGCGTCCCTGTCTCCGAATGACGTAGTGAGGAGAGCGAGGGTGAGAGAGAGAGAGAGAGAGAGAGAGAGAGAGAGAGAGAGAGAGAGAGAGAGAGAGAGAGAGAGAGAGAGAGAGAGAGAGAGAGAGCGAGCGAGCGAGCGGTGCACCGTGTAACGTCGTTTAGGTGTACCGTCGCTCTCTCCCCGATGCCACGCCGCTGTCGTTGATGTACTGACAGGATTTAATTTGGGTCCACGAAACAAGCGTGTAATGAATCCACCTCAACGCTCTCCGGACATTAGTCTCCATGAAACACACTTTTGCATACATTACTGTGGACACGGGCTGTTAATGCTCTGGAGCATGGCAGCAGAGCGGGCGGCGGGTGTGTGTGAGTACCATTCCGAGGCAGCAGCGACACGGTGTTTAGTTACTATGGAAGACGCTAACCGAAACCTCAGTCCTGTGTAACTTTGTTCTTGATTTTGGTACTTTAATATTTGATTAATTGAAATCGTAAACCGTTGTTTACCAAACGCACTTAATAAAAGCACAAGTGTGTGTGTGAGCCTGAACTGTCTGACTGTAGTGTCGAGGCGTCACTGAGGGCTGGAGGACTGTGAGGACTTCCCCGGGAGGAGAGCTTCGTATCGCGGTTCTGGACGTTTAAACACCCGTAACACGGTGCAACTGGACCTTTGAACATCCGTAACACGGTGTTTTAAAACAGTGTTTGATAGCCTAGCCCCTAGCATCCCGTCCGCCGGGCTCTTGGCGCTCAACCGCGCGTGTTCGCGTAGCTGCTCCTGGTCCAATCACGCGGAGCTATCTCCCGCCCGCCACCGCCGTGCACACGCCCGCGCGCACGCCCGCCGGGAGGACCATGGCACTCCTCCCTCCGCGAGTCATCAGCGGGACCCGCCGTCCTCAACCCCAAACTCAGAGGCGCAGTAAGTTTGGCCGTTTGTTCTGCCATGTCATCGTGGTGCAGTGTGCTCCGTCTCTCCGTCCTCGCCATGCGTGTGTGCTTCATCATCATCATCCTCAGGCTCGAGGAGACCCGAGCTCCTTCTGAACCTGTTTCTGATCCGGATCCGTGGAGCTGGTTCCATGCAATATAGTCGTTAGAAAATAGGATTTGTGAACAACTACCAATCCGACGATGGGTATTCAGTATGTGCATCGCTATAGGCTACTAGAACTACTCTTAGTATTGTTTGTGTAATGTGTTGTACTGAAAACATCAGCAGGCTAATGTCTCCATGAAATACACCAACTGAAGCCAGCTGAACTGGAGCCACGTTTCCCGCCGAGTGGTTGTGTTGGCCGGGTGGGTTTAGGGACTGTCGCTGTCCATGGTGCTGAGGGAGGACCGGGCTCGCTCGGCCAAGTGGCCAGCCGCTAATAATAATGGCAGCCTGGCTTGTGGTCATAAAGCACGATGGCTTGCTGCTGCCTACCAATTACGCACATCTGTTTGTGTGTGTGTGTGTGTGTGTGTGTGTGTGTGTGTGTGTGTGTGTGTGTGTGTGTGTGTGTGTGTGTGTGTGTGTGTGTGTGTGTGTGTGTGTGTGTGTGTGTGTGGTGAGTGTGTGTGAGTGAGAGAGAGAGAGCGTGCGCGCCTGCACTCAACCTTTACGCCTGCCCCCCTCGTCGTCAATATGCAATCATTTGACAGTTCATCGTATACCAAAGCTTTGCTTTATGCTTTTTAATAAGATGCACACACACACACACACACACACAATTTTTTTCTTTGCACGTTATTAAGATTTCATTATATTTGAGCACGCATATTTAAGACAAATCAAATGTATGATTGACATGACAGCCACAGAGGATGTTGATTGACGGACATGTGATTTAATACCTCCCATGCTTAGAGGTGTTTAAAGGCTCCATCGTGAGGTTCAGCCTAACCCCTCAGCATTAAGGAACATTCCGGTGAACCACTTCAAGGCTCTGAGACACCCATGCTGTGTTTGTGACAAAATCGCCCCATGAGGGAACATAGATTGAGGTATTGTGAGTGTGAGACTTCACATGGTTTTAATCCAAGGCTATATCATATGTCGTCCACCAGACTATTCCAATAAAAACAAAGGCTCCACTGAGATCCGGCCACAATATATGACAGCGGACCAAAAATGGGCTGTTGGAAACATTACCCACATAAAATATCGAATATAAATGACCTTCTATCCCCGATGGACATCTTTGTTTTCCTCCCAGATATTGTGCTTTTGAGGGGAAATGGAACAAACATGCGGTTCATCGTCAGGGTGGTGTTTCAGCGAGGCGTTTGGTACATGGTCGCCAATGCATACTAATGCACATAAAGAGGGTGTCGGTGTCCTGAAGGAAGTGTGAGATACGCAGTGGCTTTTTACAATACTCTCCCCCCCTCCTGCCATGGCGGCTCTGTGTCACCAGCGACAGATCCGAGTCCAGACTGATGAAGGCTCGGCTGATTGAATCGTTGTAACGTCTAATTGTCCGTCGTGGTTCCCCTGACGTCGGTTCAGCCGAGCGTGCGTACGAGGGGCCCGGGAACGCACACTGGCGTCCCTCAGTTCCCGCCTTGCACCATGTGGCGCCGGGGACGTTCATGTCTCATGCTAATGTAATTACAAAGGTTAACGTGGTCCCCCAGTCAACATGAATAATCATGATTTCCGTGTTCATATTTTACATTCGTAAGCAATGCATTCTTTTCAAAGGCGCTGTTAGGATTTAATTCATCCCGGCTCTGTGATGAAAGGTTTTGCTGGGTGCAGGAATGTCTTTTGTAGACCTTCGTAGGTGTTTTTGTTATTTATGCTATCACTTGTATTTAACTTGAACGTAGAGCAGCATTATTTCGTCCACGGTACAGCACAGATGTTTATTAGGCACAGATGGTTGGAGTGAGTCAGTTATTAGTGTGTGTATTGCTCTACATATGGAATAATTGTATTTGTGTCTGTGTACACTAGACAAGGAAAGGCGAGTGTGTGTAATTCCGCTGGATGCCGAGAGCTGCAATGAGTGTGTGAGTGTCTGTGTACGTGTGTACGTGTGTGTACTGCCTAAAGGAGGCTAATTGCGGTGCATTAGTGAAGTGAGGCAGGGTTAGCTTGCTGTTCATCAGCGTTAGCGACCCCTGCAGGGAAAGAATTCAGCCAGACCAAATCACTGCTCCTCAGTGGAAAACTAACTGTAACAGGGCATATTTTCTGAATGTTGTTTACTAATAACTCATGGACTGATTATACTAAACTAATACCGATATGAAGTCCCTCCTTTGAAACAAACTGGTGCAGTTTTTCAGTTATTCTTGCTGTTTCCTAGTAAAACCACGCTAACTACCCAGGCACCGGGACCTCCATCCATATTGGCCTGTTCCATGTTATCTTGTCATTAATATGGCCTCTCTAATAGGGAAAACCCTTAATTCTGAGTTCAGGTACCATAGCCATTGGCCCCTTTTATCAGAATAGGGTTATCGGAACAAAAGCATCAGTATTTAACCAATCCAATTTATCCCCTTCAGAGATACCTAACATGATGTTATTGCGCCATGAAAGCAAAAGACGAAGGTACCATTTAGGAGGTAGGTACAACTGATCCTAAGCCCTTATTTGGCCTGGTTTGATTAACATCCACTTCTGTCAGTATTTTGTCATAGTAATATGTTAGCACTGCTAGGGCTAGCAGCGCTATCCATCCATACTTCTGAATGAGCTCGAACACTATTAGGGGATGGCCTAATGAGCCAGTGTATCCATCTCCCCTCCTTGTGTCAATACGTTTAGAAGGTGAAGCCCTTCTCCACACTCCAGGATTAGGGGTTACTGAATGACTCAGGCCTATAGGAGGGCATCAAAACACTTGGGCTAAGAGGTACGACGAGTTCCTGTTCTGCAGGACATAAATCCCCCAGGGCCATATTCCCCTTTCCACATTTAGCGCTACCGATTTAATAATAACACTAGGGCTGCAGAATTTACTAAATTTATATCAATATTGCAATACGAACACCATCTATATTGCGATGGCTGTTTTTTGATACAGGCACTTCGGGGAATGTAATGACACACAATGAATATATAATAAATTCAAACAGGATGTCTCAGCCAAGCAGCCTTTTAAATAAATCTGGAAGACTGTATCAGGTTTTATTGCAGTAGCGGGACCTGCTATAGGTGAGAGCCTCTTGGATAGTGCTGGCTAAGGTGCAGTGATGTGCTTGCTGATGTGCCCAGTGTTGTGTTCCCAACCTCTCGGGGCTGAGACACATCACGATCCACACCAGAAAGTCACTAGTGAGCAATCCTCGCAGTATATCACACACAACAGCCTGTCGAAAAAAGTTACATGGATATAGGCTCATAGAAATCCGCAATTGGATCATCATTCTAAAATATGCATGAAAATGTAGCAGAAACTATTATGACGTGATAATATTCAATTAATTATGAAGCAGATTATGAATAGTACTCATCAAATAGTAAACAGTAACGGCTTCCTTTATGTTTTTCACTTGCGTCACTATGAGCCTTTGTCAGTCATATGTAATAAAACCTATGAACAATGTCTGCCCCCTTGCCTTGCCTGGACTCTGAGACCTCATAGCTTCTTACTACAGCGTCAGGCCTTCCCTCGCTCCTCTTTCCACGCATCACTATGTAGGACATTAAATGTGCAGCAACATCTCTAGCGCTCGAGACGGAACAGGAATACACCAACAACAATCACTACAATACACATTTTGGTCTTGCTATGTTAATAACTTGTTTGTAAAAAATATATAGTTAATAGTTAACAAACACGTGTTAGCATATAACAAACAAGAACAAAACAACTTTTGTAAATTTATAATGCAAAATGGCCTTCTGAGGGCTTTTAAGGCAAATACAAAGTTGAATAGTAGAATTACATTGCTGTATCTTTTTAAAATAACAAAGACTTGACATGCCTGACATGGGTTTATGGGCGCTACGCATGCTACAAACATCACAACATGCTAATGGAGCTATCGTCATGCTACCGACCAATGGACAGATCCCATCTGGCCGCGTTGTGTGGGTATGACGAGGCTGTTTAAAGGACCGCATCGTCTCATTGAAGTGGGTTCACCTCTCCCCTCTCTTAAGTACATCTTTTGCTTTTCATTTTTCCTCAGTTTCATCTCCAAACACCAGAATGTATATGGCAACAGACAGAATAGGTGGGCAGATGATGTTAAACTGACTGCTATATAGGGTGTATTGCTTGCACCAACGCCAACCTTGTGCAAATGCATACAGAACTGAAAGACATGCAGACACTGTGTCAATATGGGTGTGATAGAGTACATTTTGAAAACAGGGATTGGAAGTGGAGAAGCTTAATACAGCTACAGCACTGAGTTCTCTAGATAAACAAAACAAAAGGCTTAAATGGCACGTGTTTTAAGCAGTCGATTGCTCATCCCTGCCTGCCTCTGAACCGAGGACCCATTGTCATTAACACTCAGTATAGCAGTTCCTAAAGGCACCTGATACACGCTTCAATGTAAAGACAACTCTAACCTGAAGCCCCTTCATACTCTCCTCTCCTCACTTCTGCTCTGCTCTCTTCTCCTCTCCCCATCTCCTCTCCCCTCCCATCCTTTCTCTCCTCTCCTCTCCCCTCCCCTCCCCTCCTCTCCCCTCCCCTCCTCTCCCCTCCCCTCTCCTCTACTCTGCTCTCCTCTACCTTCTCCTCTCCTCTTCTCCTCTCCCTGGCCCTAACCTTGGTGCTGGTCTTGAACACTACCGTACTGTTGGTGAGGTGTGTAGAGAGCCAGTCTGGACCGTACTGTTGGTGAGGTGTGCAGAGGGCTGGGACAACACCGTACTGTTGATGAGGTGTAGAGGGCTGGGGCAACACCGTGCTGTTGATGAGGTGTAGAGGGCTGGGACAACACCGTGCTGTGGGTGAGGTGTAGAGGGCTGGGACAACACCGTACTGTTGGTGAGGTGTAGAGGGCTGGGACAACGCTGTACTGTTGGTGAGGTGTAGAGAGCTGGGACAACAACACTGTACTGTTGGTGAGGTGTAGAGGGCTGGGACAACAACACTGTACTGTTGGTGAGGTGTAGAGGGCTGGGACAACACCGTACTGTTGGTGAGGTGTGTAGAGGGC
>NC_079433.1:15430146-15536962 GCF_026213295.1 Gadus chalcogrammus | reverse complement strand
CCTGAAGTGAACCTGAACCACGACATGGCGGAGAAAGGGATTGACCGCGAATGTCCCCCGCCGGAGCCCCACTGACCACTGCCAAGGCAGCGGGCAGAGGGCAGAGGGCAGAGGGCAGAGGGCAGCGGGCAGAGGGCAGAGGGCAGAGGGCAGAGGGCAGCGGGCAGAGGTTAGTGGGCAGAGGGCAGAGGGCAGAGGGCAGAGGGCAGAGGGCAGAGGGCAGAGGGCAGCGGGCAGCGGGCAGAGGTTAGTGGGCAGCAGGCAGCGGGCAGCGCCGAGGCACGGGCAACAATCCCTTTCTCCTCCATGTCGCGGTACAGTCTACTTCAGATTGATGGGGAAGTGGAAGAAGCAGAGACGTCGGAGAACCCGACGCAGTCGTTTGAGGTTCATAATATTGTCTGGAGGCGCACACATCTTTTGGCCGTGATAATATATATTATATGATGTAGATATCTAAGTATATTATGTTATTATTTAGATATAGAGCTCCAGGACTCGGAGTCTTCTAGATTCTAGAATATTTACAGAACACGGCCAAAAGCTGTGTGCGCCTCGCCATTGCGATGCATCCACTTTAAACACAAGTGCATGATGGCCGCAAGCTGCTCACACCCCCACCCTCCACCTTGACCCGCCTCTAAAAAGCGGCAACTTTGTGGAAAGCTCATTGTGGGACTGGCTCGTAGTGGCTGTAATTCTGCACCAAGTACTGTATTAAGGGCCCACTAACACCTATATATAAGCATCCATAAAGTAGCATGCCATGGGACCTTTAAAAACGGAACAGGGAATTGGATCATAACATGCTTTAGCATAAGCTGTGCTAGCATTGTCTAACTTGTTAGCATGTTCAAAGAGAATTGCGCATACAACAAGTGTCTAAGAGTATTATTTCTTGGTATCTGACATCTCAGGTTTAATTTAGTTTGGGTTCATCAGAAGGAAAATGATTAATCGACTAAATCACTCTCATAGACCTTATCCTTTCCTTACAAGGTCGTTGTTGTACGTTTATTTTGGGATGATATCATCATCTTTATCACACACAATCATACCTCAGTTTCCCTGCGGTTAACCTAGCCTATAGGCCTGTGACTCACCAAACTGCAACACAGTTACCGATGCAACCGTGCTTTGATCATTCCGATTTCTTAACCCAAATTTTTATTGCATGCATAAAGTATTATTCTGCATTATTAATAAACATCATTCTATTGTCAATATGTATTGGTGATATTGCAAGTTTACCGTAGGCCTATATTATATAGCACATGTAATAACACGCTGATTGAATAAACATTCAATATACTTTCACTGTACTCAAAGTATATTAATAGACCACTTCATCTTCTACTTCTTCTTCTTGAAAGTGTCTCTCTTAAGATCATTTCAAGTATATGTAATGTCGTTTCAGGCATTGAGCAATATGAAAATATACATAAAATGTAAAATCAATCAGTATATTCAATGTTTCCAAATTAGGTCAATATAGATACGTTTAAACGTCATGACATAATGACATGACATAAATTGAGGTGACGTTAAATGATATGGCGTCAAATTAGCTGCAACACCAATAGTACTGTTCAAACCACAGACATTATGAGGAGGGCTTAATATAGCTCATATGAGGGGGGAAGATGGAAGATGCACACATCCAAATTCCGTTGCGTCATTTCGAAATAGGTCGGAACCCCAGCGTCCTGTGATCTGTTTATATTCAAATCCAGTAGTTTGCTTTGACGTCTTATATACAACTTAACGCGGGCCAAGTGACCTTGTCACAGAGTCGACCCAGTTTTGGGTCAGACCGATAATGAAAATGGTCTATTATCATTGTTCCTCTAAAAATAGAATACTGTATTGTTACATCAGGGTTTTTTGGTCATCATGAATCACTGGGCAAATGGAAAGAGTAACAGTTTCGTCAGTGGGTTTCTATGTGTGAACTTATATGCGAAGCTGCCATGTCCTTGCAGGTTTTTCAGCAAGGAAGTTTCTCACTTCCCCTGTCGATAACGTGTGTGTGTTTGTGTGTGTGTGTGTGTGTGTGTGTGTGTGTGTGTGTGTGTGTGTGTGTGTGTGTGTGTGTGTGTGTGTGTGTGTGTGTGTGTGTGTGTGTGTGTGTGGTAATGGTAATGGTAAATTGATGTTAAATGAAAGTATCATTCATATCGATACTGTAAATGAAAGTTTAACACCTTTTCGATGCTTCCCTCCTCTTCATATTATCCACTGCGGGTTTATGGCAGGGGACAGGGATTTCTATAAATACATAAGTCACTGAAAGACAACTGAAGGGGAGATCCCCTGCTCTGGCGTAATGGCTGAGTAAGACAGCTATTGTTTACGTGTGTAAAGGAGCAGAACTTCCGCTCTACATCGGAAGGCCGTGCAGAAACCACAGTTTCTGCTTACGCTAGCCTACATGCATGTGTATTTGCTAATCTGTGCAAATGCAAGGGGGAGCATCTGAAGAATAGCTTCACTAATGACAGATACCAGGCATTGGAAACCCGGTCCGCCAGACATTAGAACCCTGATTCCTGCCAGACATTGGAACCCCGATCCATGGCATTGGAATCCATGAGCAACATGTTCAGAGAAAGTAAAGTGCACATTCAGTAGTTGGGGAGATGATAAATAGATGATATAATGAATTAATTCAGCACTGTAGGCCCTAATAGATTCTTTGCAATTTCAATTGTGCAACATTGAAATTAAACAGGAATGTACTGAAATAAACATAATTCTGTTCTTTATATAAGTAGTCATTATATTTCCTAAAGGCTATTGACTAGCATGGTTCTACATTATTGTTTTCTTTAGGGAACAGAAATTGTCGCATTACATTTAAATGTAAGCAGGAAGTATGATCAATCGAAACAAAAGTTTAACTGAGGAAGTGAAAACTAGGATATTTTCCCGAAATATTCGATGCTATTTTACTTTCAGTCATATGCTCACGTCCTGAGATGGTTTTTGGTTTTCAGCAACATCGGAAAACTGAAAAAAATGAAAAAACAAGCTTGAGACATCACTACATATTTTTAATACTAATAACAGTAACAGGCCTTACGTCTTACTGCTACCATAATAATAATAATAATAATAATAATAATAATAATAATAATAATAATCATTATTATACTAGTCACTATACACTATATGAAGTAATCAATAACTAATAATACAAATAATACTTATATTATTATAATTATAATTATTAGGTATCTGTGTACCTACTAATAATCGGTGTAATTATTGTTATGTTTTTTATTATTAATATTATCATTATTATTATCATTATCAGAATTTTTAAATACATTTTTAAGCGAATGAAACCTGATAGCCACAATAAACACTAATGCGTAAAACCCATCTATAACAACGAAAAAAAGTATAATCGTTGTGCAGACGTGCACACTGAATTATAAAGGGATTATTGTTCAGGTATGACTCGGAGAGGTAAATGTTCAACACGTGGTTTATTCCGAGGGACACAAGGTAACTTTAAATGCAGCATCTCTCGAACACAGGTAAGAATTCAGCTTATATTGTAAATGGCTGGAATGGTAAATAAGCCACGCCTACAAGTTTTAGTTTAGACGTTGGTCTGTTTTGGCCTGCAGGGCGGAATGCCAAGAGACCATAGCAGGGTCTGACTTATCTCAAACCCGTACAACTGTGTATGGTTTTGTGTTCACCACTTTATGGGTAGAAGACGCTATTCGGGACTTGTGTTAGCACACCAAATGTGTGGTGCAATATGAGGTACTGATGTTCGCTTGAATACCATGTGCTCTATAAAGCTGATAATTGATTAATCACAGCAGACTTTCTTTACATTTCCTTTGCCACTTGAAATTAACGTCCTTCCTTCCGTCTGCCAGGCTCAGAGTGTACCTGGCAGATAGAATCGGTGAAGGTTGTTCACAAGCAATTCAATTCGATTTATGGATGTCCGGAGCCCTTTAAAAGACAATGGACTAAACATGTTGCGCCTGTATATTCAGCCAAAATGAAATGTTGCAGCGCCATCTAGTTTTCGGTTTTCTTTCAAAGATATTTAGAGATTTGTTAAAATTTTAGGCGAACGACCTCATCAATAATAACACTAATTATTATTATTATTATTATTATTATTATTATTATTATTATTATTATTATTATTATTATTATTACTATCAATGGATATTCATAGAAGTACGATGGGCTCGCATGATGTTATATAAATCGTATCATCATCAGGGCTTTAATCTGCCTTGTCGGGAAAGCACTATAATGAAACAGGATTATAATGGCCCATGGCAGATACTGTGAGTCTATACTGATTTACAAACATAAAAACAGAATATAATAATAAAAATAAACCTTACAAAAACAATAGGGTTCCGCCCCTTCAGGCTTGGCCCCCTAATTAACGGCGTCAGGACAGGGCGCTGTAAATAAAAAGGTAATGTAAACTACAAATGCAGGCGTGTCCAACAATGGGGAAAACCCCCTTTACCGTAAAACATAAAGTAACCAAAGAAGAAACCTGTTACTTACCAATTAATATATACGCAGACTACTCTAGGGGAGTAGCTATGCTAGCCAATATTTTAGTAATTGCATGGACATTTAAGCGAGGTTTTATGCCTTTAGATAATCATGTAGACTCTTTCTGAAATCCCATTGCTCATTTATTAGAGCTATTACGGTGCGGTTGCCGGGGAGTGGACTCGCAGCCACACCAACACACATCACTGCAATGACAATGTGATTAGAAGATGCTGGCGTTTTGCAACAAAGACAATGAAATCCTTTAACGCGATTAGCATAAGAGATTGTATTGAAAAGAGTAAGAATGAGACTCTAAAAGAACGCTTTTACAAATAAATATAATTAGTTTAAAGGCTACGGTTAGCTAGCTCAGCGCCTGCTACTGCTTTTCTAGAATTAGCTTTGAATTGACTACGTTACAATTACAGCTAATGTAGATCTATTTGTAGCTCAACAATGGAGTTCTCTTTTGATATTAACAACATCTTCCTAGAGCGGATCACTGTGTTGGATCAGAGCCTTGTTCCTGGTGATAAATCCGAAGGAAGGTAGGTGACATGGTTGTTGTGTTTGTCTGGTTCCAGTCAGTGTCACTCTGTTGATGCCCGCCCATCGTCTATCCCCAGGGTTTATGTATAAGATGGCTGGATCATATTGTGTCATTGTGTCATAAAAATCCTGGTCAAACGGAGTCTAATATTTTGTTGATTTCTGTCTCCAGGCCAGATCTGCAAAGCAAAATAGCTTCAGTTATTGATGAGCTTGGGAAAGCCTCCTCTAAGGTTGGTGTTTGTTGTAGTTAAAAACAATTACCGCTAATTGCATTGAAGGAACTAAATGGTGCATCCACAATTGTAAAGGACCATTCTCTGCAAGGACCTGTAATAAATATTGCATGACAGCTGCATTATCTATCTAGAGTACCAGGGCTTTGTAAATCAATGTGAACCATCTACCGTTGTGATGTTTTCCATCCACAGGCTCAACAGTTGCCAGCTCCAATAACAAGTGCTGTGAAGCTGCAGTCCAACCAGCACAGCCTTTACCTTATCAAGGATGAAACCAGCAATGGGTATCTTGTTATATCACTCCGTTTTTCACGTCCAAACTACTCAAAATAAAACGTTATTAAATTGTTGCCATCTAAAGGTCTTTAACAGTAACTTCATACCAAGTATAACCCCTCCAGGGTTGTCTTAGTGCTTGGTGTACGTTAAGAGGACATCTCTGGGAAACAGACTCCACCCTTAGTGTGCTAACAATACCGATGCTAAACAAAGCTATTCTGTGGGTACATTTGAGGCTCTATGGTGCTCTCTGAATCCTCTGGACCAGTATATATGGTCAACAATAAACTAGAACCCTTTTGTTGACCCATGAAGTGGAGGCCATTACTCCAGCTGGGTTGAGAAATATATGTCTTATATTCTTCTCACTAGTACGTAAACCTCCCCAATCGTTCCTTTTCCCCATGCAGAGGCCAAGGAGCAGGAGTAGGGTTTCTCAAGGTCGGCTACAAGAAGTTGTTTCTCCTTGTAAGTGACCAACAAATATATTTCTAGCTTTGAAGGAGGCGACTGTTTGAATTGTGAATTTGAAATGTTCCATTGTTGTAAAACACCTTACAACAATGGAACATTCATTCTCATTAACATGAGTTAATGCAGTGATGAGCATTATTATATAGCTTAGGGGTAGGGTTAGGGCTAGGGGTTGGGCTATTGCTTACTGCATTGACTATGTTACTTACTGGTTCATTAATGTACCCAGTTATTATAAGTGTTACCAATGGTATTAATATTAGATTCTCTTTTGCATACAATGTTCGGTACAATTGACAGGAAACTACAGAAGGAAAATATCGTTGTGTGTGTGTTAATAGTGTACAGCCTTTTCCACTGCTACATTTCGTACTCATTTAAAAGCACTTCAAAGTTTCTCATTGATTTACAAGCCTGACCAGAAGTCTTGATGGGCCTTATTCACTTAGTGGCCATCTTGGTGTCCATCTTGCCTCTAACCGCTAACCGCTGCGGTTGGAGGCAGCTCCACCAAAGCTAGCCGTCAGAACCAAGATGGCCCCCAGGTGACGTAAGGCCCCTGGTGCTCTGTGGTTCTCAGGACCAGCGGGGAGCCCACTTAGAGGCGGAGCCGCTGTGTGTGCTGGACTTCTACGTCTCGGAGAGCCTGCAGCGCCACGGCTACGGGCTGGAGCTCTTTGACTTCATGCTGCAGGTGAGGCCTCCTGGACACCTGGGAACTCTTAGTCAAAAGGAGACAGAAATGGATAAAAGAAAAGTCTGCAACTTATTATAGGGTTCAGGTTACTTTATTCGTACCCGTAGGTAAACTTGTGTTGCAGTTTAAAAGTGGGCTTCCGACACACAGTTAGGACAACACATACACACAAACACAAATGGGACAGTTACATACAGTGGATAAAACAATTAAAGTGCTCCAGTGCTAATCCAAATTTGGACACTTAAAACTGACCACCATAATTAAAATATAATAAAACCCTGATAAATTGATCTAGAAACCCCACAATTTTTTTTTGTCGCACATTAATTTGTTGATTACACAAAGAATTGATTTGTGTCTTTCTAACATTTCTATCAAAATAAACATCATATAATTAAAACTGCAATATTTAAAAGGTTTCATGTTTGACACGTGTCAGCAGTGTTGCAAGTTTTACATTTTAATGGCTGCAGACAGTGCTTCCATTACTCCGATACAGAGAGAGGATCCTAGCACTCACATCCACTTCCTGTAACCGGAGCCTCCCTGGTCAGACCGGTGGTTATATTCTGATTCAGTCCTGGGTAGTGGCACCTATCGTTGAGATTGCAGTGTTATTTGAACAGTTGGCCAAGGAGTAGTATCAAAAATCTTTCGATTTTTTAGGCTAGCCAGAATAGCCAGTGCAAACTCGTCCGGCTTTGTAAACTCAAATGTTCTTGTAGCCGTGAAGAGACAAGCTTACCCGACTGGTCCCGATCAAAACGTCTTCAGACAAGGTGTCCGTAAAGGTTTAAATTGAACCTGGGTAGTAGACTGGCCACTGTAGAGATATCGTCTTCTGAAATCTGCACCTCGTGAATGAGTTTACCCTCAGGACGCTATACAGACCCGTTCAGGGCAATGTGTGGAGCTCCGCCCTGCGCACTCTGGTTTCCGGCCAGGGCGCTGGTCTGCCCTCAGAGGGTCAGACACAGCGATGGGAACCTCTGGACTCAGATCAGCCAGGGTCTGGTCTCCCCCTAGAGGATCAGATACAGGGATATGATACCCTCGACCCAGATCAGCCATAGAGCAACATCAGTCAATCTCCATTGATGGAAACTTTAATTTCAGTAGAATAACTGAATAAGGTTCACGATTAGTTAATAAGACCAACTCCATAATTATAGCAATTAAACACTCACTCACACAAAACAAACAATGAAACACTTTACATAGTATTTGTCAAGAAGGTGATGTCGATATTTGTAGGGGGGAGAAGTGACAGCATAGGAATCTAGGGGGAATGGTTTGAGAGAAATCATCAAAGGTGCAATGCGTCTCCAGCGGTGGCAAGTGTGTGTTGGCATCAAGGTGTCGTTGTTCCTGTATCTTTTATTCATCTTCCTCCACAGCACACGCAGATGGAGCCGGCGCTCATGGCCTACGACAGACCCTCAGCCAAGTTCCTCGCCTTCCTCGCAAAGCATTACTGCCTGACTCAGAGTGTTCCTCAGGTACCAGTCTGCGAGTAAACCTCAGAACAGAAATGATAATAATAGGGGTACATTTAAGAGTCTGATTCCTCGACATGATGGTGTATGGAACATGATCAGAGGAGAGTGGAAGCTTATCATCTCTTCTGATGACATGTTTTAGCTGCTATTTATAGCCACCCCATTCATGGCAGGATTTATTCCAGGAACAGAACAAGATCAGAAGGTTTAAGTTGAACGAAACATCAAGGAACCATGGATGCATTTTCTATGTTTGCTTTCCTGTTGTCGCCAGGTGAACAACTTTGTGGTTTATGAGGGATTCTTCCTCAACAAATCAGGTAATTTCTTTACAATGGCATTTATAATCATTACTTCACGTTGAAAATTCTAATTACATGTCGTCTGTTCGATTTTCAACATTGTCGTCATGGGCATTGCATTGATTGATGTATAAAACTATAACACAATAGATTCCTCTTGAGGTCTATGTAGTCTGGGCATCCTATCCAAACTCATCATCAGCATCTTGATGGGACTTCAGTCAAACTGTTCATGCATGGTCTTACCTAAATAGTGTGCGGTATCTGCATATTTCCTTTCTACATTATTAACTGTTTCATTTAGTTTTACCCATATAACAAGACATATTCAGGTCAAACGTTAAATCTGGAAAGGGCTCTCTCTCTATCTAACTCTCTGTCACTCTCTCTTCCACCATAAGAGAGAGACAGAGATAGAGAAAGCGAGAGAGTCCTTCAGAGAGTTGACATGCGGTTATTTTGGTTCCAAACACTCTTTCATTCTCCACCAAACTCTCTCAGGCTCGCCCCACTCTCCTCTGACGGATCAGGGAATGTACGGCTTTTTGTAAGGACTCTTCATCACTTTTTCTGTTCCTTAGTCTCAACTCCCCTATCTCCTTATTCTTACCCCCTCTGTTCCTCCCTTTCCGCCCCCCTGTCTCTCTGCTAAACAAGGTCACCTTCATTTGTCTGTTTTGCTTTTGTTTTTTGCATTGGTTATTAAGATCTAAGAACCCTTCCCCCCCTCTCCTCTCCGGTAGAATAATTAAAGCTTGGCTGACCGGCATATCTAGATTATACAAATGTGCACGTCACACACTCACACACATACATGCACGCGGACAAACACACTCACACGCCCGCACACATACATGTATGGACGCAAACACACAGGTATGAACCAGTGGCGTCACTAGGCTGTTTCATTCGGGGCTTTAGCCCCAGATTTTATTTAATTAGCCCCGAATCCTTTCTTTCTTTATTTTTAAGCTTCTTTTACACTAGAAACAAACATGAGGATTCCCGGGGCATCCCAAAATAAAGTAGCTTAGTCCTAGATAGTCCTCCTGGCAAGAGAATAAACGGTTTAAAATTACCCTATCCTATCCCCAGTTATATATATATATATATATATATATATATATATATATATATATAGGTAAGGTCTGTCTCACTTGTATTCATTTTACTCTGAAATAACTTGAATGGATCTTTAGATGTCTGGGGATAAGCAGCACAGCAGTCAGGTAGCTATTTAAAGCTATAATAAACTGCGCATTTTGTGTATTTAGGCAAAGCATTATGAAAAATGTGCATGCGCAATAAAGCAGACACAAAGATTTTCCGTGCGCACTTTCCCTTTCCCTCTGGGCTATGAGCACACACACACGGACCACTTCACTATATACATAAGCCCTGCAGTAATCTCCGCTATGCGTTGGTTTCGTAACATCCCATGTTAAACACCTCGCAACTTTACACACTAGGTCTAACCTCTGAAGGGTCCCTGACCTCGTGAGACTGGTGCAAACCACCATCTCTGATGGAACGGGGCAATGGAGAGCTAATGGATTTGGGATTGCCACAAATTGGTACCAGTCAGGGAATAGCCTGCTTAGAGTTTATTGCTGGTTTGATGTTAGAGCTTTGTTGCTCTTTAATAATTGTGTGTCTGTCTGTTTTTTTGTTCTTGTAACATGTCAAGAAAATAAGTAGAATCAAAACTGCACTCATCTGACTTTGACATTGAGTTAAAGATGCAAAGTAGATGCAAAAATTACTAAGTATCATTAAAGATAGCAACTGTTATTGGAAAATTCTCTGTTTGATCATCCCATATTACTTGTGCTATTAATACGGAGGGTTTAATATGATACACGTAGTGTCATGTCAGTGTTGAATATCCAAAAGTGCTTAATGATTTCGATCACATATGTTTTAGGGAAGACATTCCTAACTGATTCAGTCAGTGTTCAATAAAGTAATTGACAATGGGGTCAGGCTGATCTTCACCTGGGTTAATGATCTTCATTAACCCAGATTTGAATTGTTCAAAACTGCCTGTGACTAGTTTTACTATATACAGTATACACTTTAACTGTACTACGGTATATATTGTAGCTAAAACACCATGCAAGGTTCTCACTGAACTATCAAATATTCCTTGAGAAAATTGTGAGATTGGATAACAGGTGTTTTATTTTGACATGGGAGGAATGTCAGGTAGAAAATAAACACACATGAATGAGGCAAATATTTCAGTCTTTGTCCCTTGGATCTATAGCCCAGATTCTGTCATAGTATTTTGTCTGTTTTCTCCCTACAGTGGGCCCGTCGAGAAAGGGTCTCCCAAAAAAGGTGGAAGGAGAGATCAAGCCCTACTCTCTAATGGAGAGAGAAGGTGAGCAGTATGACCCAACAGGCCGGTCAACAGACCGTTAATATGGAAACTCCCCAGCCGTCACGCATGATGCATGTGTTCCCACTTTCTGCCAACACTGCCATTGTTTTCATGTTTAAAATATGGGTTGTGTGTTGATCCTGCAAGATTGTAGTTTCTGCTTTTTTGTGCTTAGTAACTAAAAGGCTTACAGCGCTACCTACTTTGACGACGAGAACTTAACTTAACTCAACCATCGTCTCCGGTGTGTGTGTGTGTGCGTGTTTGCGTGCGTGCCTGTGTGCGTGCGTGCGTGCGTGCGTGCGTGTGTGTGTGTGTGCCAACACAAACAAGACATATTGAAAGGTGATGACAAAAAAAACGAGTTTGGGTGTGAATGCTGACGGCATTCCAGGAACCAGCTGTCCCTCAAAGGAGCCATATTGTTATGAACACTACCCCTGAACTCCAGCTTCATCCCAGACTGTGGGTTGATAATGAATGATTGATCCAGTCCATGGATGGCTCACACTGTGCCCTCCCGTCCCGGTGTCAGCGCTGCGCGGGGACCAGAGGGTGGGGCAGTGGCCCTTCCCGCCCCAGGTGGGATCCTCCCCCTACTCGCGCTCCCACAGCGTGGGCTCGTCCCCCAGCCGGGCCCCGCCCGCCCAAGCCCCGCCCCAGGGGCCAGCTCCGGCCTCTGGTGGACCCCCGACGCCCCACTCCCTGCTCAGCGACCACCTCAAGGCAAGACGCACCAGGTACGACCCCCCCTCCCACGTCGGCTGGCAGGTAGGGGACTGCTCTGAGAACACCTGATGTACCTCTGGCCCCCTTGCCATCTAGCTACGGGACGCGTTAGCTTCCGGCCACCCCGGGCTCATTTTAGACCAATCAGTGCATCTCTTTCATGATTGGTTAAAAAACAAAAGTTTAAAAAACCTAATCGGTTAAAAATCCTCTCTCCTGCTCTCTCTTTGCAAATCTAAAATGAATTCTGCAGCAGCTTTAAGTCCCTAGCTGTCCTTGGAGGTTGACTGCAATGGGAGCAGCGTGCCTCTTGTTGAGCGAGCCACGTCTGCTTGGCTGTGGAAGCCAACGCTACATATTCCTCTCATTAGTCAGCCTCCTTTGTTTACCGCCCACTAAAGAGCCCGGAGAGGCAGCGGCCGCGGTACCACTCAAGTGTCGGCTGGATTTATGCACCTTTCTGCTCTGAGGCTGGTTGTTCTGCTGTACCACTGATGGTCCACTTTAATTCGTTGTTCTCTTTCCTTGTCTCTCCACAATCCTCCTCCCGTTTTGGAACCCATTTTCCACCATCTGTTTATCTTGGTTTTACAAACACTCATCCTTCCCGCCTCGTTTTCCATCCTTTCCTTTCCGACGCTCTCCTCTCCAATCCCCCCCCCCCCCCCCCGGAGTAGTTCCCTTAATCGTTCTCAGCTGGGTTTCTACTGAACCCCCCAGAGACCGGCCTGCCCTCCACTCCCCTTTTAAAGAAGGCGTCTGGTTTTTAGCTTGATGGAGGGCCTGCGTCTCTGTCACAGAGGAAGGGGAGTGCCTTAGCCCCAGGGACATTATTTGATTCCATGGAAACACACAGAATGAACCGGAACAGGAGTGAGAGTGGCTGTCGGCCCTACCACTTTTTGTAAAACTTTTACTGTTGCTCCCTAGCAGAACAAAAGAGGATGGCTGTTTCCTCTGTTGTTTATCTTTTTAAAAACAATTCATTAAAGTACATACCGCAATGTCATGTCTGCTTTTTATCAAGCATATGAACTACGACACACCTGCAATGATACATGTACATGCGACACAAAGCACCATAGAAAACTGTGTTCAATACCCGCTGCAGTTTTTTGTGTTCTCCCATTAATTATTCTTTGACCCATGAATTCTTTGTTTTTTGTGTTGGCTCATTTGCAGTTCATTTGTTATTTTAATTGGATTTTAATTTGGCCATTTGTTTTATTCTACAATCCCTTGTGTTTGCTTAAAAAAAACATCTCTCCATCCATGGGCTCCCCCCCCCCCCCCCCCCCCCCCCCATCCACTTCCTTTGATGGCTTCTGGCAGCAAACACAAGCACACGGTTGCCAGGGGCAACCATCCCTGTTGCCACATCGACAGCAGCAGCGGTCTGATGCTGAACCGGGACCAGGCGCCCTTCCATCGGCCAGGTGAGGGCGCTCTTCAAGGGGGGGCGGACCCCCACCACCGCCAAGTGCACTGTGTGCACCAACCCCAAGTTCAGCACAGGCATAAAGTGTACTTTATGTAAAGTGTGCCTTGTGTAAAGTGCACCTTATGTAAAGTACGTTTTGTGTAGTGTGCTTTATGTAAAGTGTACTTTGTTTGAAGTTTACTTTGTGCAAAGTGCGCTTTGTGTAAACAACTGCGCTTTGCATAAAGTGTGCTTTATATAAGTGTGCTTTGTGCAAAGTGCGCATTGTGTAAAGTGTACTTTGTTTAAAGTGCGCTTTGTGTAAAGTGTACTATGTTTAAAGTGCGCTCTATGTAATGTATGCTTGGTTTAAAGTGCATTTTTTACAAAGTGTACTTTGTGTAAAGTGCTGTGCGTCCGTAGGTTGGAGGTTAGCAGACGTCTTGAGAGACAGAGGGACTGACATACAGCCAGTGGGAAACACAAACACACACAGGTTGGACACCTCCACAGATCTCAAGGAAGAAGGCTTTGCACGCACAAACATACATGATTTAAAACAAATCTTATCTGTGTTCCTTTGTGGCCAAAAATGGGTTGGCTAAACTCAAAATATGAAATTGAAAACTGGGAGCTGAAAACGTAGCCAAATATTTATGAATGGACTGATTTTTCCACAGGTTGATGCGGTCCACAGCCAAAGTACCACATTCTTTTAATGTTTATTTAATTTTTTCTTTTGAGATAATTAAAGAGCATGTTAACCGGTATCGTACTCTACATGTTCCACTTCTTCCTCTCCATCAACCACGTCCTTCTCTCATCATGGCACCATCTCCGTCCCGCCGTCCCCCTGTGTTTAGGCCCCGCCCACCTTCACTCCCCCCTCTGCTGGCGCCCAGGAAGCCCCCCGGCCCGGCGCCCCCCGCAGGCCGGCATGAGTGGGCGCACCGCATGACAGGGGCCCGAGGGGCTAAGACAGAGCTGCTGCCCAGGCGCCAGGCCCCGCCGGGCCCCTGGGAAGCCGGGGCCACACGGGGGGGCCAGAGAGCCCTGCTGGGAGGCCCCTGGTCCTGGACCCTGGGGGAGGGCCCCCACACGGCCCAGTGGGTCCGACAGAAGCAGGAGTACCGGAGCACCAGACCCTGGTGAACCCGGGGTAGAACTGAGGACCTCTGCCTCTGCTGCCCTGGGCTCACGGCTCTCCAGCGGAGCCGTCTTCCAGGGGTCTCGGTGTACGACCAACCCAGGGGGACAGCACTGTGGATGGGCCTCGGTGTACGACCAACCCAGGGGGACAGCACTGAGGATGGGCCTCAGTGTCGGATCAACCCAGGGGGACAGCACTGAGGATGGGCCTCAGTGTATGACCAACCCAGGGGGACAGCACTGGGCCTCTGTGTCGGATCAACCCAGGGGGACAGCACTGAGGATGGGCCTCAGTGTATGACCAACCCAGGGGGACAGCACTGGGCCTCAGTGTCGGATCAACCCAGGGGGACAGCACTGTGGATGGGCCTCAGTGTGCGACCAACCCAGGGGGACAGCACTGAGGATGGTCTCTCCCTTCATGAACCAGGAAAGGGCTAGGACTCATCTTCACTGGTGAAGTGGGCTCCCCATGCGATGGTGCAGGACAGGAGCAGAGCCATGTCCAGGGGGCTGACGGGGGTTAAATATGGATTCATATTTGTCAGATGGAACTTGCGCTGATTGTGAGCTCGCTCTTCTGCCTTGGTGAGAAGGAAAAAGCCTCTGCACATTACTCACCGCTTTATTTGTATTGATTTATATTGTGTCAAATGTTTTTCAGAAGTTATATATAATTATTTGAAGCGTTAATAAGAATAAAAAAACAATACGATCCCAAAATGATTGTGCTCATTTGTGTTATCATGGAATGTATTGTTTTGTTGTAAGGTTTGGAATGAAACCGTATTTACTCCCCAGACATCATCGGTGACCAAGAAGGAACTAAAAATAACCAAAGGCATTCAAACAGAAATGTTAAAAGATACACTGCCATGGGTTTAGTTTCAGCTGTGTATTCATTCAAAATGCAAAGGTAATATTTACTGTATCAGATTTACCCTTAACACAAGAAGTTCCCCTTAACCGGCTTGTGCCTTCGTGCCTTATCATAAATACAAGTATTTACCCATTCTCCATCTGATGAATACCAACTGAAATGAAATGAACCCTTTCATTGCATCACATACTGTATTTTAGTCTGCCTGATGGGAGGATAAGGAGACAGGAGACGTCTTCCTACGGATGGGTTGCAACAACCGGTTTACCAGGAAACGACTGCTGCTGAATTCAGTTAAATACTTTACGTTTAACCCCCACTTATGGAAGCATATATGTAGCAAAATTCAAATGGCAATGCAATTTGGAATTCCATTATGCATTTGACAATGCATTATGCAATTGTATAATGTAATTTGTTAATACGTTATTCAAAGTGTATTTTAAAATGCAAAGTGACAATGCAATCCTCAATTAAATTTGAAAAAGGTTTTAACAATACAAATAGAATAACATTTTGTCAAATTCTTTGAGTTCCTATGGAAGCATATATGTAGCAAAATTCAAATGGCAATGCAATTTGCAATTTGCAATTCAATAAGTAATTACGTTATGCAATTGACAATGCATTATGCAATTTCATAATGTAATTTGTAAATACGTTATTCAAAGTGTATTTTAAAATGCAAAGTGACAATGCAATCCTCAATTAAATTTGCAAAAGTTATAACAATAAAAATACAATAACATTTTGTCAAATTCTTTGAGTTCCTTTATTCAAATTGAAAAGCTATAGCGTCCCCGTGATTGCAATCCACTTGGCCACGCTCCGTGTGTTGCGATATTCAAATGACATTTCAATCCGCAAAACGGAATCCAAAACGGAATCCAAAGAGGAATCCAAAAAGTAAATATGCAAAGTGGCAAACGTATCAGCCACCAGCGGGAACTACGTCACTTTCTATTGTGTCAGACTGTTTTATGTGTGGGGGGAGGGAGTTCCAGAGCCTGGGTGCTGAACAGCTGAATGACCGGGCACCCATTCGTAATGAGTCGTGATGTGGGGATACATAGTAGTCCAGCAGAGGTTGAGCGGAGGGAGCGGGAGGGAGTGTATTCTTGGAGGAGGTCCCAGAGGTAACTGGGGGCTAGGTTGTGGAGAGCTTTGTAGGTGAGGAGTGGGTGGAGACGGTGGGTCGCCTGTAGCACTTTGGAAATCTTTGTGTTTACCACACTGGCGTCAAAACGTACCCGTGAGGATAAGTCGTCTATCCTATCTCCCAGAACACGCACTCTATCTACTGCATCTGTGTCTTCAACACGATTGTTCTCCACATCATCGGCCAAACTTCGGAGCGTATCAATAATCACCATTGGTGACCATGGACCTGACACATACGAACTAGAAGTGAACAAGGAAATTACGAGCAAGTGACGTAGTTCCCGCCCAGACGCTGATTGGCTGATACGTTTGCCACTTTGCATATTGACTTTTTGGATTCCTCTTTGGATTCCCTCTTTGGATTCCGTTTTGCGGATTGAAATGTCATTTGAATATCGCAACACACGGAGCGTGGCGAAGTGGATTGCAATCACGGGGACGCTATAGCTTTTCAATTTGTATAAAGGAACTCAAAGAATTTGACAAAATGTTATTCTATTTGTATTGTTAGAACTTTTGCAAATTTAATTGAGGATTGCATTGTCACTTTGCATTTTAAAATACACTTTGAATAACGTATTTACAAATTACATTATACAATTGCATAATGCATTGTCAAATGCATAATGGAATTCCAAATTGCATTGCCATTTGAATTTTGCTACATATATGCTTCCATAAGTTCCTTTATACAAATTGAAAAGCTATAGCGTCCCCGTGATTGCAATCCACTTAGCCACGCTCCGTGTGTTGCGATATTCAAATGACATTTCAATCCGCAAAACGGAATCCAAAGAGGAATCCAAAGAGGAATCCAAAAAGTCAATATGCAAAGTGGCAAACGTATCAGCCAATCAGCGTCTGGGCGGGAACTACGTCACTTGCTCGTAATTCCCTTGTTCACTTCTAGTTCGTATGTGTCAGGTCCATGGTCACCAATGGTGATTATTGATACGCTCCGAAGTTTGGCCGATGATGTGGAGAACAATCGTGTTGAAGACACAGATGCAGTAGATAGAGTGCGTGTTCTGGGAGATAGGATAGACGACTTATCCTCACGGGTACGTTTTGACGCCAGTGTGGTAAACACAAAGATTTCCAAAGTGCTACAGGCACTGGGTGCGAAACATAGGGTCGGGAGACCCACCGTCTCCACCTACTCCTCACCTACAAAGCTCTCCACAACCTAGCCCCCAGTTACCTCTGGGACCTCCTCCAAGAATACACTCCCTCCCGCTCCCTCCGCTCAACCTCTGCTGGACTACTATGTATCCCCACATCACGACTCATTACGAATGGGTGCCCGGTCATTCAGCTGTTCAGCACCCAGGCTCTGGAACTCCCTCCCCCCACACATAAAACAGTCTGACACAATAGAAAGTGACGTAGTTCCCGCTGGTGGCTGATACGTTTGCCACTTTGCATATTTACTTTTTGGATTCCTCTTTGGATTCCTCTTTGGATTCCGTTTTGGATTCCGTTTTGCGGATTGAAATGTCATTTGAATATCGCAACACACGGAGCGTGGCGAAGTGGATTGCAATCACGGGGACGCTATAGCTTTTCAATTTGAATAAAGGAACTCAAAGAATTTGACAAAATGTTATTGTATTTTTATTGTTATAACTTTTGCACATTTAATTGAGGATTGCATTGTCACTTTGCATTTTAAAATACACTTTGAATAACGTATTTACAAATTACATTATGAAATTGCATAATGCATTGTCAATTGCATAACGTAATTACTTATTGAATTGCAAATTGCAAATTGCATTGCCATTTGAATTTTGCTACATATATGCTTCCATACCCACTGTATTAATAATAATGGATTGAATTTATGTAGCACTTTTCTAGACACTCAAAGGCGCTTTACAGTGAAGGCAGCACCCACTTGGGTGATGCACAGCAGCCAATCTGCACCAGAACGCTCACCACACACCAGCCTGAGGTGGAGGGTGAGGGAATTAATGAGTCCGCCAATTATACAGGAGGATGATTAGGGGGCCAGATTGAATGAGCCTGGTTGGAACAGGACACCGGGGAAACCCCTACTCTTTGTGATAAGTGCCCTGGGATCTTTTATGACCTCAGTGAGTCAGGACCTCGGTTTGACGTCTCCTCCGAAGGACGGCACCTTCCACATATTATTGTATCTAACTAATCTCTAGATTTGAGGGATAATACAATAAGGAATGTTAATGTTTGAAGTTGATGACCGTTCAACCACACATAAATACATTTTTATTTACATTTTACATAGAGCAACATCAAAGGAGATTTTGCTCGACAAGAAAGCGTAAGAAAAAGCCTACAACCTCGGTGAAATCAAGATGGAGGGGGGGGGTGTTACAAGGTTCTTAAAAAATACATTCACTCAAATATCTGACCAACCCCATATATAACATTTAAAACCTGGCTCATTCTCACCGGACTTGTTCTCCTTGGTTTCATGGAATGACATTTGCATGTGCTCATTGGACCGTAAGCACCTAATCTGCACCCAGTGAGGCCCGCAAAAGGAGGGCGTTTAATGATTAGAAGGCAGACATGTGCATAGTTCCCCAGTTCACATTGAGCAGGAACAGGACTCCTCCCCAAGGGATCAGTCCACCCTCCACTCGGTCGACATGCTGGCTTGACTGTTTATTAACGCCACACTCGATGAGTCCTCGATGACACACTCCTTGACTTGGTCTTTTTACTTCCTGACTCCCTACAGTCTCTTTGCATTCTGGCCAATTTACAGCCCATTTTTCTGAATGTTTTTTATACATTTCAATAAATAATTTCAGCAAGATCAAAACAAATATAGTTTTTAGCCATACATTTTCCTATTTTAGAACAAAACCCTGACACACACACACACACACACACACACACACACACACACACACACACACACACACACACACACACACACACACACACACACACACACACACACACACACACACACACACACACACACACACACACACACACACACACACACACACACACACACACACGTTGAGGTCCACCGCTATGGGCCAGGCCTAGCGAGCGTCCTCCAGCAGGGAGAGGTAGAGAGGGGACTGCAGGAAGCGGGGGTAGCAGTCTGCGTCCAGCAGGGAGTAGATGCGCTTCTGAGCGGGGAGCAGGGAGGTGTGTGAGGGTGCCTGCAGCAGCTGGAGGGTCAGGTCCCGGGTCTTGCTGTCCAGGTTCACCTGGTGAGGGGGGAAAACACAACATGCGTCCGTTAGGATGGACAACTACTGGTGGGTATTTTTACGAAGGAGAAGGAAAAAAGACAAAGAACAATTCATTTGGGATTTGACATTGCAGTAGGAAATACTGTACGACAAAAAACATGCTCAAATTGTAAACGTGTCTAATGTAGTTCTGTTACGTTATAATATGTGTTTTTGCAATACACACACACACACACACACACACACACACACACACACACACACACACACACACACACACACACACACACACACACACACACACACACACACACACACACACACACACACTAAAGCCAAAACAAGTCAATCGAATCACAATAGGCTAATGGAAGAGTTAAACAACCTTCTTATAAAAGCACAACAATGTACGGTTACATTTACGCACTCCTGGTTCTGTACAGGGAGGCAGAAAGAAGGGCATGCTTTTGATCATTCTCTCCCTTCCTAGAGGGGGTCGGGGGGGCTGTACCTCACGGGGGGAGCCAGGCTGGATGTAGGTGGTGCAGATGTCCTTGGCCCTCCGCTGAAGGCTGAAGTTGTTGGAGGACTGCTGGTACTGCCCACACGCCAGGTAGAACTGCAGGTTCTCCTCGCTGAACTCGGAGCGCAGGAATGCACCGAACACAGACACTCCCTCTGTAATCAAAACAAAGCTGCTATGAATGGTGGTTTCCTCTCCAAGAATGGCATTGTGATAAGGAGCTCAAAACATTATTTATCTTGACCTCCGCAATGAGGTTGCACTGTTGACCTTTTCTTAGACAGGTGAGTGTATGGAGGGGGGGGGGGGGGGGGGACATCTTTCACCACAACAATCACACATCCAACCAGAGGCTAAGACAATTATGGGAGCGTGCGGTCGGAGAATGTGGGCCAGTGCCCACACGTCAGAAAGTATACTAGACAATGATCTACAACTCGGATGGTAAAACACATAAATAGTAAGAATGATTGTTGACAGTGACATCAGGGAAAAATGTTCCATGATCTAGTTCACATTGCTCAAGGTTACTGGCATCAATCCTGCCCCTACATAATACCACTTCCTATTTGTTTGGATTAGTACTATTATTAGTTACCAATTTTAAAAGGTGCACAGGTTAAAGTAACAACTAGCCTACATTCAAAACAGGAGGAAACACATTCCTAAAGACATAGTGGCAGAACCAGCTCCTATTGAAACAGCATGAGAAGCATATGACCTTATGGGTTCTATTGGGGGTAAATCCACTGGTTTCGGACCACTTGACAATGAAGATTAAATGAAGATACAACACAGTTATTTCGCTGAGGAGGAACTAGTTTCATAAGAAATTTCCCCAGTTTCCCAACGATGTAATATTTGTTCCCTTTTCCTAAACGTCACATGTTTCGAAGAGGTTGTTTGGACAGAAGTGTGCTGAGCCATTTCTCTGTGCCGGCCCTGATTTATGACGGCTGTAGTTGTTTACCATACGCTCTATTCATAGCCGACGGCCTCTGAGAAAGGGACCAACACACACACCGGGTATTTGTATTGCACAGCACACAGGAAGTGTGTGACGTCTGCTAAATGCTCATGATGACCCTTTACCATTTCAGTCCCTTTAGAACAGGGGTCTCAAACTCGCGGCCCAGGGGCCAATTGAAGCCCCCGGGATGGTATTTTGTGGCCCCCTACTTGACATCAAAGTTTAGTTTTGTGCGGCCCGCGCATTGTTGTGAAACGCACATTTTTGCTTTGTCGCTTGCCACACTTTTTTATCACTTGTGATAGGGTGACCAGATGTCCCGGTTTTGCCGGGACAGTCCCAATTTTGAGTTGCATGTCCTGAGTCCAGACAAAAGCCAAAGGACGCTAAAATGTCCCGGTTCCACCAACCACTATGAAATGTCCCCTGTTGTCAGCGATTACATAGCCAACGTGATCTAATTATACTTTTTTTTGTGGAATACTTTTTGTGGCCCAGCCTGACCCAGACCCTACCTCCAGCGGCCTCCAGGTAAGTTGAGTTTGAGACCCCTGCTTTAGAAGGAGACCCTTTCGATCACAAATGTTCTGGGACCCAGCCGTCCCTTGATATTCGAGCATCCCCTCTGGGGCTCAGAGTCTGGGCCGGAAACCAAAAGCCGTGAGGGGGCGGAGTGACGCCTGGCTTCCGGTTCCCCTAAACTCATTAGCATTAGAGTGGACATCTCAGAGGGGATTTGAGTCCACGTGTTTCTACAGTTCTACAAGGTGTTGATTTGAACCCTTTACAGACCCCTTTTCTGACAACATTGTTGTCCCGGACAGGGAGTTGTCGCTTGTTTTAGTGCCGGGGGAAAGTTTATATCGCTGGCCCAGTTTGTTATTCGCTGCGTAATCCCAACCTGGAATACCCGAACAAGCCAGACAAACTCTGCCCCTGCGGTGACCCGAAAACGAGACATCATGAATCGCAATGAATCACTACTGGCCGTAGTAGTCTTGAACGGCTGATTGAAAAAGCTTACCCTGACTCGCAAGCAGGGCGTTGAGAGACCGGGCCCAATTCTCCAGCGCCTCCAAACTGAACCTCAATCCCCCACTGTGACCCACTTGACTCCACTGGCGCATGAAGCGAAGGCGAGAGCGCCTCTCCTTGGCACTGGAGAGGAGGAGGAAAAGTGATCAGCCGTGTCATACTGAATGGCTCTGGCCCCTACAGGTGTGTGGACAACAAGGTGCCAACAAAACAACAACATGGATCAATCTGTCTCAACAGTTATTTATGGCACCGTAAATTTCCTAATTGTAAGGGGACCTTTGGAAAACTAGATTCCTTTATCATAATAGCAGCTCAAATGACCAGAGACGCCCACGTTCAAGTGAAGACACAGTGTTGGGTTCTCTATGCTCGACCTACCTGTCTTTTTGGACTGCTTGGCTTATATTGGAGTTGGACGAATGATGATTCTGGAAATGACACAATGACAAATTCTTGCTGAATACAAACCATGTTTCAAATCATTTCTTACAAAAGGTATCTAGGTTTCTGCAAGCACACACACACACACACACACACACACACACACACACACACACACACACACACACACACACACACACACACACACACACACACACACACACACACACACACACGGTTAAAAATGTAATTAGTTAATTTACCAGTTCAAACAAACTTTTTAGGTGAAGTTTGGCAGCAGACAGTTTTGCTTTGGCGCGCTCACGGTGGTGGCGCGACTTCAAGGAGGGGTCGGACGGGGAGGACGGGTGCGTGTCGTCCCTCTCCAAGCTCCCGGTGCTGCTGCCTTGGGAGGAGGGCGCCAGCTGGCCGTCGCTGTAGGCACGGAAGCTCTCGCCCATCGTCCCTACTCGCAGGTTGTCCATCTTCCGCTTGCTCAGCTCCTTCAAGTCCTCCACGCTGACGCTGAGATCCTTGGTCAACGTGGCCGGGCAGCCGGGACTCGAACCCAGTTCTCGGATGGTCGGGGGCAGCGTCGCGCTCCGGGCCTGTTCGGAGGGGCCGAGTAGATGCGTGTGGGTGCCCGACTCCCTGTTAAGTACCGGGGGGTCTTTCAGCTGGATCCCTCTCCAGGGCATAACGTCCATGTCCAGGAGGGACCCCTCGGAGCTGAACCTCCGCATGATGCCTCAGCAGACCGTGGCTCAGAGTGAACGAGGGAAGGCGAAGCTCGACGGAGAAAGCGAAGTGTCTGTTCAGTCTGAGGACCACAATGAACCACAACAAGCAAGCAGATGAGAGATAGAGGGAGGAGGGGGGGAGGGGGGAATATACAATTAGAGGAGGAGATAAAATGCTCACAAACAGCAACACACTGGAACTGGCCAACTACCCGACGTACCTCGGGTAGATCAGAAAAAGGCAATGATGTGGATCTCAAGTCAAAGGGGATGCTTTTGCTGACCCACTTTTACAAATGCACATTTTCCTCCAAGCCAATCACCTTCTACTCCAGCTGCATGTTTCCAAACAGTGTGCCCCTGGCGGTCAGCGCCTCGGACAT
Source organism: Gadus chalcogrammus (assembly GCF_026213295.1). NCBI lineage: Eukaryota > Metazoa > Chordata > Actinopteri > Gadiformes > Gadidae > Gadus > Gadus chalcogrammus. The sequence goes on along the minus strand of NC_079433.1, from coordinate 15,513,418 downwards.
TGTGAGAATTTCGACGCGTGGTCAGCAGACAGCCGCCCGGGGTTAAACACGGAGAAAAGAGTATGCCTACCTCCAGGTCGTGTTATTCCTCTGCTTTGTACCACATGACACCGTCACAGTTTCAGCAGTTCAGCTTTTTCGCTAAAAAAAAACAACACCCCCTGCAATGACTCCTCTGAGTCGTTGTTGGTTTGGATTAAACATAGGGACGCGATGTCTTGTTATGTCCCCGCCCGGAGTGCGTTCCATTATTACGCCATGGAAGTTCTTGTAACATGAAGGCGTCACACGGTAGACGCCACACCTTCGCTTGGGTTTCAACTTGCCCTTCACCACTCCAGGAGCCCGTCTGACACGCAGGTCTGATCATCATTCATTCACTACAGTGTAGGTGTGTCTGGATTGGCCGACTCCACGTCACTGTGAAGAGACCTTTGGTAAAGATCCCTTGGGAAATCTGTTCCTAGAGAGGAAATGATTGCAATAAAGTTTATGACCTAAACAACACGTTGTAGGCCTACTTTACAATTTAAAGGTACAGGTAGGAGAGGGTAGAGTAGGGGAGGGTGTTACACTGGGTGTCGACCCAAGTAGATATGGAAATATCAGAAAAGGCAATATGACTAAGTATCATTTTTCCCAGCCTAAATGGTCATTTGCAATCAATGACTATCTCCCCTTAAAGGTTGGTTGATAATGGTGTGACCACAGATGCAAATTAGCTATTTAGCTAACCCTGGTATGTAACTTGTTCTGTACATGCATCCCTGTCAACTAAACCAACAAACTAGCTCTCCTTTGGAAAATGTTAAAGTAAGGGCATTTTTCAAATTCCTTTCCACGGTTTGAGTCCCAGCTGGCAGCACGTATTCTCTCCGTGTCCACGCAGCACACCCGCCAATCGGCAGTGACGCACGATGGACGTCACTCTGTCACGCTCCACCTCTCTCACACACCAACTCTGAAGACAACGTGATGTCTCCCACATTACACAGATGAACCCAAGCTTGTTCAGAGTTCACAGTTCACCTGAACTCTGCATAGCATTCCCCCTCTGTAGCTCAGCCAGAATGTCAACGCCTGGCTGGTCCTCAACCAGTTTCTCCCAGACGCCGCTGCTCCCCCCCCCCCCCCCCCCCCCCAGCACTGGCTGCCGATGGCTGCTCAGATCCAATTCCCATCACTGGTTCCGGCCTACCGTGCCGTGATTGGCCCATCCCACATCCAGGACCTGGTCAGACCATACTCTCCAGCCCGTCCACGACGCTCAACGACTGCCTACCCGCTCGCTTATCCCTTTCTACATGGGGACCCCACCGGCCGCCCAGCTAGATCTCCATTGTTTGCAGTCCTGGCTCCACAATGGTGGATGGAGCTCCCCACTGACCCCAGGGCAGTGAAACCCTACTGGTCCTGGCTCCACAATGGTGGATGGAGCTCCCCACTGACCCCAGGACAGTGAAACCCTACTGGTCCTGGCTCCACAATGGTGGATGGAGCTCCCCACTGACCCCAGGACAGTGAAACCCTACTGGTCCTGGCTCCACAATGGTGGATGGAGCTCCCCACTGACCCCAGGACAGTGAAACCCTACTGGTCCTGGCTCCACAATGGTGGATGGAGCTCCCCACCTCTCCTACCCTACCCCACCTTCCATGCAGGCTGAAGACTCATCTGTTCAGACTGCATCTTGGCCCATGATTTTTATTTATTATAATTCAAAAGGAAATACAGAAATGGCTAATCAAAAACATAGTTTTAAAAACAATTCTCTATTCCTTGTTTCGAAACCACACAATCTTCAAATTTTTTCAAATATGATCACACATTCATCATTTTATATCCTACATCCCACTCCTATATAGCATAGCCTCGGTGAACAGGCATCATGCATATTTCTATGCAAGGGGGGGGGACTGAATGTCCACATTTTTCAGATTTTTATCTTGTTTTATTTTTACAGTCGCGCGGCATGTGGTTTGGGAGGTAGAGTGGGTCGACTGGTAACCGGAAGTTGCTAGTTCACTCCTCCTTGACGAGTGTCGAGGTGTCCCTGAGCAACACAGGATCCACCTAACTGCTCCTGATGAGCTGGCTGTGTCTTGCAGGGTGGACTGCTGTCTGTGTATTAATGGGTTAATGCTAGGCGATATTGGAAAGTGCTTTAGGTGGCTTGCTACAGGAAGCAGCAGGGAGGAGTACACCCCTCCATTTACATCAACGGTGGAGGGAGTCAACATTGTCAGCAGGACCTGGCCTGGTCCCGTCTCTAGTCAGCAGCGTCAGGAGGACCTGGCCTGGTCCCGTCTCTAGTCAGCAGCGTCAGGAGGACCTGGCCTGGTCCCGTCTCTAGTCAGCAGCGTCAGGAGGACCTGGCCGGGTCCCGTCTCTAGTCAGCAGCGTCAGGAGGACCTGGCCTGGTCCCATCACACTGGCATCATCGTCAGGGCAGTGCGACAACGACTCTTCTTCCTCTGAAGGCTGAGGAGGTTGGGCATGGACTCCAGGATACTCAGCCACCTCTATGGATGTTATACTCTCTACTTAGTACCTGCACTTTCGAGGAGAGCTGAGAACACTGGGATCTCACTGCCAGCAAGGACTGCTTGCTGCATGTTTGTTGTGCATTTGACAAATTAAAGAACGTGAACTTGAACTTAAAAGCAGTCAACCTAAAATATTTTTCTTACATTATAAGTTGTTCCTGGAGAACATGAGATGCAGGCCCATCCCCTAAGTTGACACACTTTGTCAACAGTTATTTTGGTTATTATGGATAAACAGCAAGATCAGTGATCCCTTCTCCTCTTCTTATAGTCGAACAGCAATCACCCTAACCTTAAATTTACATCCATAACAATACAATTATCTTTTTTATTTCTTATCATTAGGTCTACCTAATGATAGTCAAATCATCCTAACCTAAATGATTCACCATTCATCATTTAATTAAAATCCATAAATAAAGGTATATATTCTAATTCCAATAAGTGTAATGGAATTTGTGTTGAGTGGTAGAAACTTGTAGGCGAAGACTTACAAAGTTTGTCCACAAATTATTTTCTTACAGCACAAAAAGCGCTCAGGCATTTGAACTGGACGCCACAATGTATTCTGGGTCCTCACACTGCTTAGTGGCGGCGCACAGGGGAGCCTGCCAGGGAAAGACTGTTTCATTTCCTCTCGTTAGCATATGAAATCAATGCTTTTCAGGCGAGACGCTTTGTGACAACTTATAAAACGAACTTATTTTCACATCTTTAAGACTAAAACATTTTCCAGTGGAGATAAGCCGTAGCTAGTTAGCTTTGTTTGCCTCCCACTAATTGGGATTAGCTCACGATAGCTAGCTAGCTAGCCATCAAGCTAACAACAACAATAACAACCTCCACCGGCAGGCTAACAGCAATAATAAGGCATCACCACCGCACGCTTCAGATTCAGGACTAACGGACGGACGGACTCTGGTAAAGGGGGACTGTGTTTAGCACGGATAGATCCGCTACGGAGCTTTAACGAGTGGGTCAGGAGCTTGATCGGTGAAGCCATTCTTTACCACCGTACCACGTCCATCGGACCTGTGATCATCGATCAGGGACCATGGCAGAGTCTAGCGCCTCCATCGAGGTCACGGTCAAGACGCTGGACTCTCAGAGCAGGAGCTACAAAGTCAAGGGCGAGGTAATACAATTTTACTTTGTGACATTTGTGTTTCGGAAGTAGAGTTGCAACTGTGCACTGAGGTCCGCGTCGTTGTGTGTGGAGGTGTTGTGTGTATTTATTGACCCCCACCCGTCTGTGCCATCAGTTGACAGTGAGAGAGTTTAAGGAACACATAGCCACATCTGTCGAGATCCCGGTCGATAAACAGAGGCTGATCTACCAAGGAAGGGTGTTGCAAGATGAGAGAACCTTGATTGATTACAGTAAGTAAGATTTACACGCTAATTATATACCTGCTTATCTTAGTGCTACTTTGAATACTAAGTATTAAAGAGTAATATAATCCAAAAATCAAGCTTAAGAGCAAGGGCAGTCTCTTGTTTTCTGATGGTAATTTTCTGAGTAATGTTTTTTGTGTTTGGTCGTCCTCGAACAAATATCTGACACATACCATAGTGGCTTGTAAGAGAAAAATTACAGAGTTAAAGGACAACGGCTAGTGGCTGTTTTTCCCACCCATCTGAAATTGCCCCTCAGACGTGGATGGGAAAGTGATTCATCTAGTGGAGCGGGCGCCGCCCCAGCCGGGCTCCTCCGGCTCCGGGGGTGCGGGGTCGTCTACAGGGGGTGATACAGGGCCCAGCACCAGCCACTCCTCCACCACAACGCAGGGAATACCTCATGACCGCAACGGGAACAGCTACGTAATGCTGGGGACCTTCAATCTCCCCGTCAACATCATGGATCCTCAACAGATACAGGTGAGGATGAAAGCTGCCCTTCTATTCCAGCCTGCCCACCTTGAAAGTACCAGCGTGGGTTGGAATGATCTCCCCATGCTTACATTATCATGGAATTGATGATTGTTTATTAGATTATTAAAGAGCCAGGGAACCCAATGTTTCAGCTGAAATTCACTACACTATGAGATAAAACAAAATGTGGAGGGAGAATGTTATCCCCATGGCTACGGCCCACAGTATATTTATGATACTTCTTTAGTGACGTTGTGGTGTATGAGCGACAGCGTTATAATGAACAAAGTTGTATATGAAATGCGTCACACACCGCAGCGATATAATATAGGTGTCCAGGAATCCTAACCCCTCACTCTGACGCGTACATTAAATAAACCGCTGCTCAGACGGAGCTTCACCAACCCCACTCACCGGAGTGTTGTATAAGTGTTAGAAAGGCTCTGCTTTCTCTCTGACACCTCAATCAACTGCTCCCAGAAAGAGTCCACACATCCACAACCCCTTGGTCCGGACGTTTGAGTTCCTCGGAAAAGGCCCTCAGACATCATGAAAAGAACATCACCTGCGTTCAGCAGAGTGGAGCGATTACAAAGTGTTTTGGGAATAATGGCGAAAACAAAGGACTAGATCTTTTTTTTTTCTAAATTGGGGGCTAATTTCAGTAACAGTGATAAAATGGCATAGATTTTATGTTGACAATCAATAAGACAAATGGCAACGTTAAAAACAAATAAAAACAGTTTTAGGTTCACTGGCTCTTGCTGAATGCTGTGCAAACTTGTTGGCTTAGCTCAGGAGGTAGACTGGGTTGATTTGTAACCGGAAGGTTGCTGGTTCGATCCCTGAACCCTCCCAGTTTGGTCGTCGAGGTCTCCCTGAGCGAGACATCTAACCCTTACTGCTCCCGACAAGATGTCTGTCTACATGCGTGGTTGACTCCACTGTCAGTGTGTGAATGTGGGTATGAACCGTTGTAAGTCACTTTGAACAAAGGCGTCTGCTGAAAGCCCTACATGTATATGTAAACTTAAAGTCAAACATCATATTCGTCAACGTGATCCCAACTATGTAAAATGGGAATAGCAGCATATTTTCTGTTTAAGAATAGTGTTTAATGGAGGATTTGTTGCTGCCCAGATGTCCGTCCAGCAGATGATGGCTGGCGTCGGCGAGGCCGGGAGGGCGTCCCGGGTCAGCACCAACACCGGGGTGACTGACGACTGTTCCTAAACATCAGGCCCTCAGTGATTACCGGATCACCGCCTGCAGTGTCTGTTCTTCTCGGTCCACATCGGATCAAACCCTTGAACAACCTGTTTCCCTGCAGAGCCACGGGTCGGTAGACGTCCACATCAACATGGACCAGTCGGTCCAGAGCGAGCCAAGGATGCGGCTCCAGCTGGCGGAGAACATGCTGAGGGACGCCCAGGCTCTGATCGGCAGGCTGGAGGTAGGGCTGCAGCGCCGCACCAAGCCCTCACACAACCACCGTCTTCTGCCTTCAAGATTTGTATATACAAGGAAGATTGCTTGGTGGGCTTGGTGCATAAAAGACTTAAAGCAGCACGATAGAAGCGTAATATTAACAAAGTATTAGCAATATAATATATGAACACTATTTAAACACTATATTAATAAGAGCTATAAATGAAGGGGAATCGAGAGGAATGCATGCTTTGAAAGGGCTATGAGGCATGTACAACATAATTAGAATACAGTGCTTCCCCTACCATTGTTCAGGCCTGGCGGGCCGCCAGGCCAACGAGCGCCCCCGCCAGGCCAACAACCGGCCAAGAAAAAGAAAAAAAATGAAAAAGAGAAAAAAAAAAAATGATTTTTTTATTTTTTATTATTATTAGCCATAATATCATAACCATCCAAGCTCACCACCAGCTATCTCAATATGTATTGGTGCTTTATGCTCCTGTACATGAAATTAGTTTATATTAAATCAACTTTGTTTTTAGAAAAACACTGTTTATTCTCCGGCAGAAGAACTATACCACGAACCGATCGCGTAAATGCGACGTCTGATTGGTTCAGCCCGCCGTTACCATGGACATTTTTACCGCCCCCGCGAAACACAAGCCTCGTTCTTTATATGTCCATAACTTAACCAACTTCTGATGGCTAAGCAAGTGTTTTATATGGAAATAACCAACAAATACTCTAGCATCCCGTGAAAAATGTATAACAAATCACACTATCAGCTCTTACCACCAATTCTAGGGGAAACACTGGAATAATTATAGAGATTACCGTGTTTCAAGGCGCCTTCAATAGTGAAATCTGTTGACAAAAAGTCTGAGTCACGGTGAGGAATGCATTTGGCAACATTGCAAGTAAAGTGTGAAGACTTACGCATTCCTGGCCACATTCCAGACCCATGGGATAATTTGTGAGCCCATTTTGCAATATAAAAAATGACTTAAATCATTCTATGACTTGCTATTCATCGTAACAATTGAGCTGATTAAAACAACATTTGGAAACAAATCATTTAGATTTACATTTAGGGCATTTAGCAGACGCTTTTATCCAAGGCGAACCCCAATAAGTATATTTGTCAGAAGAAAGAGAAACAACAATATATAACCTTTGGTACAGTAAGGATGGTCATATTAACAAGTGCCAAGCACTTAGAATGTCTAGGTAATCCCATTCCCTGTATACAACAGAAATAGCTGGGATAAGTTGCTATACAATGCTAAGTGCTATTTTAAAGAGCCAGGATGTTCAACATACAGGAAGTGGGAACATTAAGTGCCAGGACTTACAAACATACAATAAGTGCGTTATTGGTGGGTTATTTATGAGAGTAAGGGAGGAGAAGGGGCGGTAGGGGGGCAGGAGGGAGGCTGTGTAGAGTCCAGGGGCCTCATTTAAAAACACTCCCTAATCCTATTGGGTGTACTATTGCGTACGTCCAGCCCTCAGAATCTGCGTACCCACAACCAATTAAAACCTTCTCGTGATAAATACCAACGTACGTTCAATCTTGCGTGCGTGAACGAGCGTGCACAAGCGCCATGCTCGTCCCAAGAACGTCCCATAGTCCAATAGTCCTTAAAAGGGCAATGCTAATCAAAAAAATCTATTGATAAACTAATGAATAGTCTTATCCTAGTATATAAGGAGCCTTTAGTGACCTATCATGACACGGGAAAATAGATACGCCTACGCCCAAGAAAAACAAGATTTGCACATTGTGAAATAGAAGTGATTCTTACCGAAGTAGAGAAGCATTATTTATAGGCCTTCTGCCAAAAGGATAATTCATTACTATAGCCTGTAGGCTAATTGAATGTAGGCCTACATATATATATATGTATCAGGCAAATTAATGAAACTTAAGTGATACAGTTGGATTTTTTCCGTAAATCTTAACATTGTTTCCGCAACATTTTCGTGACCTTTAAAAACGAGGCCCCATGTGATCTCTGCACAAAGAGGAAGTAAGTCTTGGGACTCTTGCAGAAGCTGTTGAGGGATTCTGCGTCCCTGAGATCGGCAGGGATCTCGTTCCACCACTGCGGAGCCAAAGCAGAGAGGAGTTGTGACTCTGCGGTTCGACCTTTGCGTGCTCTTCTCGATGGTGGTTTCATTTGTAACATTATACATCGGATATCATTTCCACCTTCGGTAATTTTCCTTGTGTACAGCCAATGGTAAATACAGTATGACGTTTGGCCCAGCTCGATGTGAGACAGTTGTGTGTTGGTTGTGAGTCCTCTCATCCTTCCACATGTTTGTGTAGGGTCAGCCCAGTGACCCGGCCCCTGCACCCGAGACAGATCCGTCCCAGGCCTCCCCCGGGGCCGGGGCGACCCCCTCCCAGCCCATGGACACCACCACTCTGCCTGCCCCGGCTCCACCCTCATCCTCCTCCACCTCCTCCACCCAAACAGAGGCTCCAGCCCCGCCGGGCTCCAAGTAAGCCAGATATAACCCCTCCCTCAGTTTGAACCTCGTTACAGAAGGCCCACAGGCCACGACCATGGAAGGGATCAAATCTGCTGCGCTTTGGGTATTATCAGTACTAGTCACACATGGCCTTTGGTTTGTGTTCCCCCTTTTTCTTACTTGTACTTAATACACAATTACACATGCTGACATGAGCAAGGAAGACCGAGTGAGAGCACGGTCTCCTTCCACCTTTAGGCATCACGAGGAGGACCAATCGGATGACGTTCTGTTAGAACAGAAAACAACCCAGTAGTCCTCCTCAGTGTGTGTCCTAGGGAGCGTGCTGAGTATTTGGGGAGGGACAGTGGGAGAGCAGACCTCAAACGGGATGTCTTCTCTCCCCGTGCCTCCAGCCACCCGAGCCCAGCAGAGTTTGTGGAGGTGCTGTCGGAGGTGAGGCGGGTGGAGGAGCGGCTGGGGCCGTTCATCCAGAGGACCCACTCCATCCTGGGGACGGCCACGCTGGCCGACTACAACAACAACGTGAGGACAACTTTGTGTTTTCAGTCTGTCGGTCTCAGGGCCGACCCCTGCTCCCCCTCGGGTGGTGTGGACTCCTCTAGGTAGGTAGCCGGACCCCAAGGGAGCTAGGAACAGGATGCCCCACCAAAGCTTTATACAGCTCACTTGTAGGATAACTCATTACTGATCGTACTTTGTCCGCTCCAGATTGGCTGACGGCTAAAGTGGGCGTGCACAGAGGAGGAAGGCTCTGGGAGACGGGGCAATCAATCACCTGTTGGTTAGCAACTAAAGGTCTCATCTTAGATCCATACTTTTTCTTCCAGATGCGCGAGAGGGAGGAGGACCAGCGGACGCTCAACGGGGTCGGAGATACCCTGCGTCTCCTTGGCAACAGCTTGATTGCCCTCGGCGATCTGCGCTGCAACCTCACCACCAACCCCCCCCGGCATCTCTATGTGGTTCGGCCCATGGCCCATTACGCCTCTCCTGTGCTCCTGCAGGCGGGCCTGCCTCACATGCCCATCCCAGTAGGTTCTCCTGTGTGATTGTATTGCGGGGGTGGGGGTGGGGGGGCTATAGCAGAAATATAATATCACAATTTCTCCCAGGAAGGATCATGATCCATCAGCTTTTCACGATTCTATTTCATGTGTAGGAGTTAGTTACCTGTAAAACCATTCCAATTCCATTATTATTATCCCTTGCATTAGACTTCCATAGACGATTAACCGTGGGTAAGGGAAAATAACAATAATTATTGATATGGTATACCCTGTAAACCGCAGGGCTCGAGCTGTATTCAGGGGGGTAGGGTTAGGGGAACCCCAGACCTTTGAGAGGGTCCCTCCACTTTCAATCGAGATTCGATTTTAAGAATTTTTATTTTTAAGATTTTGATGTTTTATCATAGAGTGAGATGGACAGGAAGGTATGGGAGAGAGAGAGGGGGGGAAGGACATACAGCAAAGGACCAGGCGCAGGGATCGAACCCGGCTCGCTGCGATCAGCACTGGGCCTTATCTCTCTCCCCGCGGAGCCCCAAGGGACCCTCTTCAAGCCAGCGTGACTCATGCCCTCTCCTAGATCAACCTGGGGACCACAGTGACCATGACGTCTAACGGACGCCCCGCAGCAGAAGGGCAGGCGCAGCCCCCGCACACCGCCGGCCAATCAGAGCAGCAGGGCCCCGGCCAGGCCCCGCCCCCCCAGCCAAACGCCACCACCAACCAGATGCCGGGGGGGGGGCCGGGGCAAGGGGGTCCCCGGGTGATCCGAATCACCCACCAGACCCTGGAGCCTGTGGTCATGATGCAGATGAACATCGACGGTAGGTCCCCCTCTGTTCCCCGCTCACTGCTCCCCCGCTCACTGGGGGGGTTCTGCAGAGCTCTCTGCTCACCGCTCACTCTTGTGTTCTCCAGGGGACTCTGCCGGCGGGGCGGGACAAGCCACCGGGGCCGCAGGTCAGCCCGGTAAGCCCCCTCCATCGGAGATGCACCCCTTTAAGTTCTGTTTACCACCGAGCGCAGGATGCTGGGAATCCAACGCAGCGCTGATAATGCGATTGAAAGTAAACCTGTGTGTGTGTGTGTGTGTGTGTGTGTGTTCAGGGGCCACACCCATCCACATCCCGGGGCTGCCCCCAGAGTTCATGCAGGCCATCGTGCAGCAGATCTCCCACCAGGCGGCCGCCATGGCGGCGGCGGCGGGGCCAGCGGCGGCCGCCATGGCGGCGGCGGCGGCGGCGGGGGGCCACCCCGCTCACATGCACCCGGGGGCCACGCCCGGGGCCCCGCCGCCCGCCACCGCCGCCGCGCCCGGCCCCGAGGGGACCGCCGCGCCCCAGCTGCCCACACAAGCCCGGGTGGTGATCACCCGGCCCGCCTTCTCCCCGCAGGGCCCCCAGCCCCTGGGGACCCGCGGGGCCACCATCAACCTGAGGCCGGCGGCCCCCGGGGCGGCAGGGCCTCAGCCAGGGGCCCAGCAGACCCTGGGCCCCTCCCCTCTCAGCCAGATGATCAGCGGCCTGGTGGGACAGTTCCTGCTCCCGGGGCAGACAAGTGAGTGGGGCAGCGTCCCGTCCTCGTGTTTAAACGGCCTCCAGCCGAGGGCGTCTCCCAGCACGGGTCCCCTCGGCAGAGCGCCTCACCGTGGAATAACCGCTATTCACGTCTGCCCCTGACCGCCCCGATAGGCGACCCAACGTCCCCCTTCTCCTCTTCCCACTCCCACTCCTACTCCTTCTCCACCTCTTTATCAGATCCCTCCTTCGCCTCCACCCCTCCTCCTCCTCCGCCTCCCTCTGCCAACCTGTCGGGCCACACCACCTCCTCCACCACCTCCTCCTCCTCCAGCAGCAGCAGCAGCAGTAGCAGCTCCTCCACCTCCTCCGCCCGGCCCCCAGCTGAAGGACTCCCCGAGGGCCATCTGGCCCAGCTGCTGGGCTCCCTGCTGGGGGGCCCGGCGGGGGTCGCGGGCGGGGCCCCGGCCATCACCGTCACCCTGCCCGGCATGCCCGGCAGCTTCTTCCAGGGCATGTCGGACTTCATGCATGTGAGTTACCAGCCCCACCCCCCCCACCCCCCCCCCCCCCCCCCCCCCCCCCCCCCCCCCCCCCCCGGCTGTTTCACCAGGCAGCAGGAGTGACTTCATTTCACCCCAATCTGTAGCAAGGTCATCATCTAGTTTATAACCATTACTTAATCAGTTGTAATGGAACGACTCCCAGTATTACTGATATAGGTGTTCTCCTGGAGGGATGGTCGACTCAATAGTGTATGTAAGGCGTTATATTTGGTTATGATGTGATACCATCAAATCGTGGCTACCCTGTTTCTTTTTTTACTTCGTTTTTATTAACTTAAAAAAACTCTTTTTCGAAAAAGAGGTTTTTAATCTCAATGGGACTTTCCTGGTTAAATAAAAAAAAAAATTAAGCATTTTTTGCAACTACACGAGGATGCAGAATAACAACACAGAAGCAACTGTCGGCACAACAGCAGTCTTTTGTCCTCACAAATGTAACATGGGTCACAGAGGTCGATTACAACAAGTTTATCTATATGACGTAGTTTATAGCTACCGTAAAGCCAACAGGATCATAAGATACCAGGACACACTTCACAAACCACACCCTGACTTTATCAAATACATGTTACATTTTGTCCATCTTGCAATATAATAAATCATATGTCAATCTGAGCAGAAAAGTGAACCTTTCCATGTCCTGAATCTCTTGACTCATTGAATAAGTCCTGAATCATTTCTAGTCAGTTATCTACAACAATTTTCTATTTCTGAAGAGAACCAAAGTCCCTGCCCGAACTAAAGTCTGATCAATGTGGACCGGGTCCTTCCCCCAGCCCTCCTCAGCGTCCGGCGGCCCCCCGGCCCCCCCGGCCCCGGGCGCCCCCCCGGCCCCGGCCCCTGGCGGCGTGGGGGACACCCTGAGCCCCGAGCTGTTCACCGGGATCGTCCAGGGCGTGCTGTCCACCATGATGGGCTCCCTGGGGGCCCAGCAGGGCACGGGCGAGAGCATCGCCCACTTCATCCAGAGGCTGTCCCAGACCAGCAACCTGTTCACGCCCGGCTCCGGGGACGCCGTCGGTGAGCGGGGCCGGACGGGGGAGGGGGGGGGCGGGGGTGTGTGCTACATGATGAGGTCATGAAGTGGTGACGCCCCAGTGAAGCAATGCTGTGACCCAGGTGGCATATGGCACTGATGAATCATTTTTGGGTGTATTATATTATTTTTATTATTTTATTAGGGGTCCTATGAAAAAAGTATGAACCCTATTGTCTCTGTAAGTATTATTATTTCTTTACAGACAAATTCGGCCATATCTCAAAAACAACATGGGCAAAAGTATATCAATTGTATAAATAAATTCGCGACTCGTTAAACTAAAATGAGTTAGGTTTGACAAGGATGGGCCAGAATTAGCTATAGGTTGCGCTATAATAAGCACTTTAAGTGAAAAATACTCAACTGGCTGCCATTTCCACTAGGAACGTGCAATATGCATGAAACTTGTTATACCTGCCCCATTCGTCATGAAGAACAACTTTCAATGTGCAACCCATATGGTCAGATCATTAAGACTTAATACAATGGCTACAACTTGACAAATCACCCACACTTCAACAGATCTGGTGCCGGAGCAGTTAAAAGCTGCCAACTCGGCACACATGTACCAGGTGACTGTGGGACTATTCATAACAATAAGGCTAAAGACGGCAGAGATATACATTTTAAAGTGAAACATATGCATATCTCCGATGTTTAAACAGCGCTAACATTGTGTTAGAGCACGTTGGCTCGGCTGTAATATATGGCTACAAAGAGTAGATTCCATACAGCCAAATTTCAAGTATATATATCTGAAATTACAATTTGGATGCATTATTCTCAAGTTGCCTTTCTGAACGGACTCTCTACCACGCAGGCCGGGCCTTAAAGCGGTACACACGTCATTTCGCAAACGTCCGTTTTGACAGTGGGCTCTGACACCGTATGCTTTAGAAACATGGTTGGGGATTGTTCTGATATGTTAACTTCGGGTAAACCAGTGTTCATTTATTATACATAACCAAGCTCACCATACCTCCACGTAGGGACGACTTCTATTCCTCAAACGATGTTCTAATCTGCCCTTGGCAGTCTACGTGTCCATGTAGTGTAGGGGGATTGCGTCAGCCGCTCTCTGACCCCCCTCTGCGGCCCCTGGTCCTCAGGCTTCTTCGGGGACCTGCTGTCCCTGGTGTGCCAGAGCTTCTCCATGGTGGACATGGTGCTGCTGCTGCACGGCAACGCCCAGCCGCTGAGCCGCATCCAGCCCCAGCTCCACGCCTTCTTCACCCAGCACTGCCTCCAGGGCCGCCCGCCCACCGACGCCAACATCACCGTGAGGGGGGGGGGGGGGGGGGGGGGGGGGTGAATGATGGGGGGGGGGTGGGTGAGGAGGAGGGGCCGGCGAGGGGGGCCGGGGGGATGAGTGACGGACATGTCCACAGCGTGGGAGGAGCCTTAACATGATGGTGGTGTGGTCTTCTGTTGCAGACGGCGGCGGAGGAGCTGATCAACGGCCTGGAGGAATACATCGTGGAGAGCTTTGTAAGGCTGACCCCTCACACTCGTGCACCAGTGTACCCATCACCACTACAAACCAACCATAGGCTGGTTTGTACCGGTGATGAGTCACAGATGCTTAGTCCCTTAAGTCCTACTAGTTCACTTGCCAATATTGACTCTCTGAACAATCACGCACTTCAGACATTGTACATTTGAATGCATCATGGGAGTTTTTGTTGGAGATACCCCATTTTGTGTTGACTTGATGGATCATCAGAATCACAAACTGCACGCACATGCAGGTTGTGATTGTGACAATCTCTCAAGTCACCACAAAAGGGCGTATCGCCGGAGGAATTAAATTAACAATCAACAATTTAAACCCTGTGTCACTGGTGTCGTTGTCGTGGTTGTTGTTGTGCGTCAGGCTACCGTAGCGGTGCGCGACGGAGTGGACATCATCCAGACCAACATGTCCTTCCTCAGACAGCAGTTCACGCGCATGGCCGTGCACATCCTGCGCTGCAACGGTAAGGATCCGGCCGCCTGAAGGCTGGCAGAGGGCTCTCCTTTGGTACGACTGGTAGCAGCAGCAGTCAGTAGGCGGGCTACTGTCACTGTGAGCGGGCCATTACTGTAAGGTAGTGAGTTAATGCATTTCATTCAGTTCAAAATGGGGCGACAAGCCAAGTGTTGGTTGTTGGTCCGCCCTATGAAGAGAATATAAATAGTCACGCTGGCAGAAAGTAAGAACATTCTGGTGTGCCCGGTTCTTCCCCATTAGCAGAGCACAAGATGTTTTGCAGTCTATTTGTGTTACCTACTCCTGTAGGTGTAGGAGGTTATGTTAATACACGCTTTTTAAGGGGTGACTGCACTCCCCTACTGGACCGCTTAAGACAAACAGCCACCGTTTGACACCAATGATGGCACATTTAAAGACATGAATCAGCTCCCTGTACCTGTTGATGTCTAAAGCGATTGTAGGAAGAATGCTACAGTTTAATTCCGTAATGAACTTGGACATTGGCGACCCACTTCAGATGGATCCACTCATAAGCCATTAGCTACCATCAACACACGCGATATCCACTGGTTTTGGTTCAGAGAAAACCTGTGTTGAGTAAGGTAATCCAACCCTTTCAACTAACGATGAATGGAATTGCTGATTTTGTTTAGCAATGGGGCAACAGGTTTCTTGACTGTTTAATAGTGAATGAAGCAGTAGTATCCAGAATAGACTGAGGTTGGTATTCTGATACTGTGTGTGTGTGTGTGTGTGTGTGTGTGTGTGTGTGTGTGTGTGTGTGTGTGTGTGTGTGTGTGTGTGTGTGTGTGTGTGTGTGTGTGTGTGTGTGTGTGTGTGTGTGTGTGTCTCCTCGTCCTCAGACCAAACCTTCGGGCCCCGCCTGCTGCTGCTGTGCACCCAGGGCCTGTTTGAGTGCCTGGCCCTCAACCTGTACTGCCTGAACGGGGAGCAGAGAGCGCTGACCGGCGTCATCAACCACCGCATTGTGAGTGCTCCCCCGGCCCCCCCCACGCGCACACAAGGCCACCCAAAGATCAGAGATTCAGTCGCTTTCATTTTGAAATGTTGTTAAGAAAGCCGAACATGGCGCCACCACCGGATCGCCCTGTGTATGTTTCTCTGTGTTCTTTGAGAAGCAATGAGGATTTAGATTGCCCCCCCCCCCCCCCCCCCCCCCTTTCCATGTGGGTACAGAGAACCATGTCGGCCGACGTCAACCCCAGCCTGGTCAACTGGCTGACCAGCATGATGTCCATGAGGCTGCAGGTCATCCTGGAGCACAACCCTGTGACGGAGCAGCACATCCAGCACTACGTCGTCCGCCCCCGGCAGGTAAGACCCAGGGACAGCTGCGCCCGCTACCGGCGCCGTGGCCCCACGTGGGCCCATGGTCACTGGTACAGGGGCCGTGTAGTGTGTGCTGAGAGCGTGGTGCCCGCTGGGCCGGGCCGGCGCGGTCACATCGCTCAACCCTCCCTGTTCAGACTGATATCAGATCTGGTGAAGGCTCGTCTTTCAACGATCGTGATGTCCTGGGTTGAACCTGTTAGACCGTTGATGGAAGAAATCTTTCCTGTAGAACTACGAAGAGGTCTCCCTGATCTGTCTTTAGATCCGTGTTCCTCAGAGATGACGTGTGTGTATGTGTGTGTGTGTGTGTGTGTGTGTGTGTGTGTGTGTGTGGTATTCTTTCTCAACAAACCTGAGTACACATAGTGCATACAGTTTCCATCGTCCACTTTCTTGTCTTTGCTCTTCGTCGTCAGAATGACCCGACCAGCTCCGCCCCGATGTGTGAGGCAGCAGCCGCCCCCCCGCAGAACCCCAGCGGTGTGGAGGTAGGGCTCTCTGGGTGGACCTCTCCCAATGAACACGGAGGTGTAGGGCTAAGGGTTTGGGGCGGGACAGGGCGTTTGTTTCCAAATGATTCAGTGGAACCTAAGACACGGTGAGATATGTTGATTGCCGTACTCTGACCTGTCCCGTGTCTCCCCCCCGTCTCTGACCTGTCCCGTGTCTCCCCCCCGTCTCTGACCTGTCCCGTGTCTCCCCCCCGTCTCTGACCTGTCCCGTGTCTCCCCCCCGTCTCTGACCTGTCCCGTGTCTCCCCCCCGTCTCTGACCTGTCCCGTGTCTCCCCCCCGTCTCTGACCTGTCCCGTGTCTCCCCCCCTTCTCTCTGACCCGTCCTGTGTCTCCCCCCTGTCCCGTGTCTCCCCCCGTCTCTCCCCCCTGTCCCGTGTCTCCCCCTGTCTCTCCCCCCTGTCCCGTGTCTCCCCCTGTCTCTCCCCCCTGTCCCCTCAGCAGATGGAGGAGGGCCTCTCTCCGCCCTCCTCCACCCCGGGGGAGGAGGCCATGGCCGTGGTGGCGGAGGGCAGCCGGGACGCCCCGGCGCCGCCCCCCGGGGAGCGGGCGCCGTCCCGCAGGGTGCTGGTGATGGGCGGGGACATCCCGGTGCCGGTCCTGGCAGGACGGGACCGGCCCGGACCGGACGTGGAGCCCTGGGCCGCTGGCGTGCCCCCGGTAAGGACGGCCCCTCCCATCCAGCCAGAGTCCAGATGGGATCTGGTAGGGGAGGGTGTAGAGAGTTGATGGTGTATTTCTGATCATCTTTAGTGAGTTGATGGTATAGTTCTAGCATTAGTGCCTTAAACATTTGTGAACACTGCATAGTCAAGACTAGCAGGAGTCGTGGAAAACATATTGTTATTTAATCGTACTAATATGGACTTCAAACCAGGCGGTCCTCAAAGGTTTGTCCAAACAGATCCCTATCAATAAGACAGGCTGCATGACATTATCGAATGCGACTAGACCTTACGTCCACGCCGCGCCGTCTGCTTCTCCCTGACCGCGGTCAGCCCCTTGTCCCGGTGGGGGCTCTGTAACTGAGCCATGGGGGTCTGTTTCAGGAGTGGGTGCCCATCATCAGGCACGACATGCTGTCTCAGAGGAAGATCAAAGCGCAGCCGCCGCTGTCCGACGCCTACCTCCACGGAATGCCCGCCAAGAGGAGGAAGGTGAGCCCCCAGCCCGCCGCACGTCGGTTCGACACCGACGCCCGTCTCAGAGAGAGAACCAGTACAGTACCATGGAGTTCCCCAGACAGAGGACGCCACCACGACTAGGGGTTGCAGCGGTGTGGACATTTTCACACCGAGTAATACACTCGTGTCAACACCGGTATTACCAAGTATAAACGGTATAAACTCGAAACTAGGTCAACCGCCATCTTCTCCGTCAACTCTCCTCTCACACTCGGTGACAGCGTCTTATAACGTTCTATATATAATAGTATAATATAATTGTATATATAATATCACGGCCAAAAGCTCTGTGCCCCTCCGGATGGCCGTAGCGCGGGGAGCTCTCGTAGGGATTGGGCTTCGCGGGGTTTGTTTACCGGCGTTGCTATGGTTACTGGTCTTGTAAGGAAGCGTGCCAATTCTCGGTGCACCAATTCTCTTCCGCACAGAGCAGAACTGTGGCCTATTCTACACATTTAAATTTTCTTAATCATAATTATATTATTCATTTTTACAGAATTTTTTTAATACTGAGAAAAAAAAAATCACAACTGTGTTGCCGGTGTGCAACACAGAGTAATCTGTGTTGGCCTCAACACCGGTAACACCGGTAATACCGTATACCGCGGCAACCCTAACCACGACTACGCAGAGTCTATACCAACTGCTTAGAAACACGCTGAAATCCAACATCCGTCACTGCGAGGACAAGCACTGGCTAGAGCGTGGTACACGCTGGGCCGAGCCGGCGTGGTCACATCGCTCAACCCTCCCTGTTCAAACTGATATCAGATCTGATGAAGGCTCGTCTTTCAACGATCGTGATGTCGTGGGTTGAACCTGATTGTTCAAACGTCGATGGAAAAAAAATCTTGTCTTTCTGGTAGAACTACGAAGAGGTCTCCCTGATCTGTCTTTATATCTGTGTTCCTCAGAGATGACAGCTGCTGGTATAAGATTGTGCGTGCCTGCCTGCATGTGTGTGTGTGTGTGTGTGTGTGTGTGTGTGTGTGTGTGTCAATCTTGACTCATACTCATCTCGGTCTTAGTCTCATACTTAACATGCTATCGAGTTATAAGTCTCAATTTATTTGTGTTTGCATCAAGAATATTTACAATTACAACAAATGTAAGGCATTGATATTCAGTCTTCAGGCAACACAAAAAACCCATAGGAGAGCAACTGTCCATCCATACGCCCACCCCCATGACGGGGAACGTCTGCAGGGCCTTTCAGGCAGCGTGTGCAGCCTCACGCCCTGCAGAGTGCCCCCACAGTAAGGGTGTGTTGTGTTCTGCCCCGGTCAGACCTCCCAGGGGGAGGGGCCCCACCTGTCCCTGTCCGACGCGGTGAGCCGAGCGGCCCGCTCCGCGGGGGCCCGGCCCGTCACGGCGCCCAACAGCCTGCAGGGGGAGCTGGAGGCGCCGGAGCTGCAGGAGGCGTACACAGAGCAGGTACCGCCACCTGTTGGTTACACGCCACCTGCATGCATGACCTCGCCCGCAGTTAACTCGGATCCCCTCGCTCCTCAGTCCACTGATGGACCACTCGCATCTTGTCCTCCCCTCCTCACATATCAACCTCCCGTCCATTCCCTCGCTCACTACCCTAAAGGGGTTTGTCCCTCCTGCCCTGTTTTAGCACCCACCCTCTGGATCCCTCTTCCCCAATCTTTTCATTTTTAACAATCATATTCGCCATTTTACTCGTAAGCTACGACTTAATAGCTAAATACAATTTATACATCTATCCATCACTTGGCCTAGCCAATGCGGCTGTAGACAATGATTTTGGAGGTCCCTACTGGCACCGCAGTGGCCTCTACAGGCCACCGTAGCTGGGAAGGGAGGAGGGTTTAAAGGTGCAGTCCTACACACATGAGATGTTGAAACCTGCTAGAATTGAGGCGACAGCCAGCCGACGTGACCTTCGTATTTCCTTTTCTTCCCACCAGGTGAAATGTGACCTTAAGGAGCGAGTGAGGGAAGACCCCGACTACAGCTCTCAGCGGTTCCCCAACACCAACCAGGCGTTCTCATTGGAGGATTGACGCTGTGGATCCTCCATGGCGTCTTAATCCACCACGCACGAAGACTCAGAGCAGAGATCTCGCCAAAGAGGAGCAGTGAACAGTGCGGGACAGTGTATCAGACGCTATTTGTTTAGCTTAATGTTAGCAGTGGGTTGATTCTTTAAACCAGTGTTTTTTGAAAAACGTATCATTCCATCCTACGTGGCAAATGTTCATTGTATAATATACGTGTAAGATTTAATTGTAAATTAGCACAAATTGTATATGGTAACTGTGACATGATTGCCATAGTTCTTTTAATGTCCATGTCAAGCAATCTGTGTTGCTCGCCATGTAACATTTATATTGCTTTATCGCTCTTTACTGTATCACGGCGATGCACATCACAATATGCTCTTTGTATTTTTTAGTAAGCTAAAAGATGACCCTCATGTTGGTGTCCATTTTTAATTGAGTAGATCCATGAATCTTTGAAGGGTCAGAACTATTCTAGCATGATGTAACGGTGCCACTGGACGCACCCGTCTTTAATGCTAATGCTCCTTTTATTTTCAACAAGCACAGCAGAATCTTTCACGTTTGATTTAATTTTTTATCAACCATGAATGCATAGTCTGCACTTGTGAATAGTGCTCTTAAAATAAAGATCCAAATCATTGTTTGATGTTTTAGACCCATGCCTTCTGAAGACAATGACTGCAGTCTATCTGGTGATGCCTGAAATGCATAATTAATTGTAACTTATTACATTAGAAACAATTGTGACACATCATAGACTGATCATAGTTAAACACTTATTTTATTCACACAACCAGGATTAACATAGGTCTCAATGCCTTGGCTAACATTACTCTTAGAACATGGATGGACTTGCTATAGACCTAACAAACAGCATATTTACCGACGTATTGCAATGGAAATATGGCATGCTTTGAAGCACTAACTACCAGGAGAACTGGTTTGTGTGAAAGTTTAAATACAGTGAAATAATGGTCATTTCTCCATTACTATCAAGCATGTTTCACCAAAAACCTCATTGAGTATGCAGCAAATAAAGCGGTAATCTCTGGAATCACGTAGTGCCACGTCCATGCTGCTGAGCGAGGGTCCTGGAGGAAGTCCTCTCCCCCAGGGGGTCTACATCAGGGACCTGGAGGAGGTCCTCTCCCCCAGGGGGTCTACATCAGGGACCTGGCTCTCCACCTTGAAACACAAGGTAGAGGAGAAGGCAGAGGTGAAAATCAAACATCGGACAACAATTGAGGGCCTAACACGGATGGAAAACCTAACTTGAAGTGCAAGTGCACCCCCTCCCTGTGATGGAGCTTTTGCTCATACTCGACCTCATCAAGCGCGAGTGAGCTGCAGACTTTTCTGGCCTGATTAATAGTAAACCCCACCCACGGTTCCTGTTCAGGATGATTAACGGTCTTGGCTCTGCTGCGGTCTCCCTGCAGGTCCCATCACAGGAGCCTGTATGAGGCCCTCCTCCAGTCACTGTGAAACTGTTCTCACACAATTTCCTTACTGTCTGAGGTTCATGCCCGCGCCCAATTATCTACGACTCTCTCACTTCCGCAGTACCTGACTTTCAAAGTTGCCAACGTAAAGGCACTCCTCAAAATAACCTTCCCTCAAACCAGCCCAGTTAGATTACAGATAAATCTTCAAGCATGCCCTTTTGACCAAACATCCTTCAAAGAATGGTTACGGACCAACTTCGCTTTACTAACAGCGACCAATTACATTCTTATGCATGCTGACAAAGAATATTATGTTAGTATTTTGCTTAATTTGGGTTGGATTCCATCGTTCGTATGACTTTACGTGATGCCTCTGCTACAGCGTTGCACGGATTTGAGTCTTGCCTAAATGTTTTGCATAACTAATCACGAGTCCTCCTCCTGAACCAAGCCTCTTCTCTTTGTACATGCTGCCTCAACGTCATGGGTCCATCCCCTTCCACCATGTCTCACATGATGATACACAGACCTCTCCCTCTCTGCCAAACCCCATAACTTGAACCAGTCCCTCCCTGAACGCTCAGCCAACACCAAGGAACGCCAAGGAAGGAGTCTTTGAATTGGAAAAGATAACTTTACCACTGGAGTAAATTCATTTATTAGTCCATTTCAGTCACAAATCTATTCTACTGTTCAGAATATAGGTCTCGCCTTTGACCGTCATGTTACTGAGCTGGTCCAGTCAAATTCTATTCAGCTAAGAATCCTGACGTACCCCGTCTCCTACGGATCTTGAACCATTAATTCACACATGTTCTCCCGTCTGTATCATTGTATTCCCTCGTCTCGTGCCTCGCTGCCAGGTTCCTAATGAGAACAGCTGGTCCCTCATTACCCTGTTCCTTCATTCCTCCATGGGCTTCCCGTCCAATCAGAGCACACTGCTAGATCCTGTGGATTACACAAAAGCACGCATGACCTCGCCCCTCCAGTTAACTCTGATCTGCTCATGTGTCAGTCCACTCACATCCTTCCATCTCAGCCTCCCCGAGGCTGCTCCCCCCACTAACCTAAGAGGGATTTGTCCCCCCTGCCCTGTTTTAGCCCGACCCTCTGGAACAATCCTCCTGTATTTTAAGCGACTATCATACACCGTCATCTTTGTAGACCAGCCTCTTTGTAGATCTCCGTCCCTGTCTTCTGGTGTTTGCTGTTTCTTCTGTCTCCCATCGTCCTGCATTTTACTGAACAGCGTTTATTTGTTTATTTGCTTTCACTGTGTGTGTATTTGACGCAATTTGTAACGGTGTGCTTTAAAAAGTGCTTATCAGTAAAGCTTTACTGACTTATATAGACCAGAGGCTTGATACAGCACAGCGACGGAGTCAGTCCAAAATACAACTGAAAGAATACCAAACGTATACGGCAAAGTTTAAACCCAGCACTAAATGTGTGTGTATTACAGTGAAAGGTGTAGCTGGGGCCATTTGGTCATTGTGTGCATACAGATAATCCAATGGAGAATCTTCCTATTGTCCGAATGGAGCTGGACGCGCAGCCGCTGGGGCTCTGTCCTCAACTCATTGTGTCATAAAGGATCCACTGTAATATACATACATACATACATACATACATACATACATACATACATACATACATACATACATACATACATACATACATACATACATACATACATACATACATACATACATACATACATACATACATACATACATACATACATACATACATACACATATTTATATATATGATATTGGGTACCACTGATATTTGCTACAAATTCAAATATGCTCTAGAAAATATATGATGCTAGAAAAGCAGGTATACGACTACTGCATACAGAAAAATGGTACTTAACAAAGCACCACATTTAACCCCCCCAACAGCCACAAAATATTGCAGTAGGAAAGATTTAAGAGTATAATGTTGGTGACACCCAAGCCGTCTGTCAGGTATTGGTGGGTTAAATTCTTCTGTGAGAATGTCAGTTTCCAGTTTCACATTTTTTAACCACTCCGAGCTCATCTTCCCTGATTGGTTGGGGGAATACAGATTACCCGTCAATCAAACAGAAGGCTGAATGCAACACTTCCCGATTGTGGAGCAGAGATGCAGGGGATATTGGTTTGGTTCTCTCTTAACGACCCCTGACCCTACAGCAGATGACCTCAGCCTCTTAACAACCCCTGACCCTACAACAGATGACCTCAGCCTCTTAACGACCCCTGACCCTACAACAGATGACCTCAGCCTCTTAACAACCCCTGACCCCGCAGCAGTCTCACCATGGCCTCTTAACGACCCCTGACCCCGCAGCAGTCTCACCATGGCCGCCCGCTCCTCCCCTCCTCCGGGGGTCAGTCCCGCCCCTGCCGTCGGGACAGGAAGAAGAGCGGCAGCAGGTTGAGGGCGGGCCGGTGCTCCTGCACTCCCAGGGCCACCAGGGCCCCCGCAAGCAGAGTGCCGAGCTTGGGCAGCAGCGGGGGCCGCGCCTCCATCACCTGGTGGCGGAACATTGATCCACTATGAATGAACAAATGAATGAACGGCCATCTTAAGGAAGCGTGTCCCAAATATGGTCAAGTTGGATGAGGCACTCGTAAAGTTTTACAACCGGGCCGAGCAGCGAAGGTCGCTCCAACATTGATAGTGTGCTTTGTTTTAAGGCCCACTTGGCGGGCGTCTGTAAAAGTAATACTACTGCGCCGAAATCAAATACTGAATAAAGGACTAGAATAAATGTCTCTAGAATAAAAAGGAGCCCATCCAAGAGTCAACCCGTTAACACACAGGAACTCACTTCAGTGCAGAATCTTGTTGACTCAATCTCACCGATGGCTAAATGATGTCAACATACCTTTTCAACCTTGTGACAGCGGATGAGTCCGTCGTGCCCAATGTAGAAAGTGGAGAATGCATCATATGACCTGCGTTTACATAATAGGTACAATTGTAAAACAGTGTACCCAATCAATACCAGTGTATTGTGTACGTAAAGCCAATAGGCAAGAGGATGGCATCAGGATAAGTCAACCATAGTCAAATGTGTGCTCCAGCTGTAAAGTAATGCATCTAGTTTCACTGTGACCATTGATTTATTGTCTTTCTTCTTGAAAATAGACTTAATAGACAGACACTGGTGTCGCTCAGACTCTATAAGATTGCTCAGACCCTTTTTACTTTGCCATTGTTTTCGATTACTGATCTATTTTCTTTTATTATTTCATTTTATTGTATGTGAAGCACTTCGAGTCTGCCTCGTTGATGAAAAGTGCTATATAAATGAAGTTGCCTTGCAGTGCATTGCCTAAAAGGTTGCCCTGCATTGATGAAGGTCACATGATGATACACAGACCTGTGCTGGATCTACCACTGGGAATGGGCTCTGCAGTTCTTAATCCTCACCTGTATAGCTGGGACATGTCCTTCCGGTAGAAGCGAAGACACACGCTGTGGAAGGGCAGTCCGTGGACCCTCCAGCGCGCCTTGATGGTGCCGTCCTCCATGTGCTTGGTCAGCTTCAGCACCTCCAGCCGGGCCTCTGCGTAGTAGAACAGGCAGAGCACCCGCCACAGGGAGAGGACCAGCTGGTACAGCAGGCGCCCTCTGCAGTCACAAACACAGACGCTGTTCTTACTCACACCACTAGGGGGGGCGGGGGCGTCACCGTGGGATCAGGTATTATTAGGAATGGATTATATGTGGACATTATGGGTTAAAATTATGGTGTTTTTCATGAACTACATCAATGATCACTCCCTAGCGCAAAACACAAGGCTACGATTGGTTTATGATTCCCTAAATTAAATCGAATATCGACCTATAGCCTGGTATTTAATTCACAGACAGACTATCAGTGATTTTTTGGAAGGGTTAAATCAGAAATTAATCCTGAATTATGAGAATATAATAGAAGGTTGGTAAGTGTACCTGGTGTGGGTGTTGGTAAGTCCATTAACAAACTCTAGGTCGCTGGAATACATGGTGTAGTCATGGCTCTTCCGGAAGAAGTTTGGAAGCTGAAACACAAATCATCTCAATATTACATTTCATGGAATAGCCGCCAGAACACCCAAAACTATCCATACTCACTCTAATAATACCTGCTCAAAAAAGCGTATAATCCATAAAAAAAAATTGATTCTAGGATTTATTGATAAAAAAAATATCGTAGCAACAGCAACAAATGTGTCCATGCAAAAGCGTCCATGGCACTCGTACCTCTATTCTAAGTCTTTCATACATCAAGGCCATCTTCTCCTCCTCCTCGTCGCCCCGCTCCCCATCCGCCTGCCCCTGGGCTCCCTCCACCTGGTCACCCAGGAAGCTGGACAGCGACAGAGGGTGCTCCAGGGGCCGCCCCTCCAGTCCGACCGCCTGCCTGCGTTTCAGCCCGGCGGGCGTGGCTGAGCTGGCCACCGCCGCCGGGTCCGTACCCGGGCAGTGGAAGCAGTAGAACACGGACCCGTGCACGAAGGGCGCCGGACACTTCTCCACCCGGAAGAGGTTCCGGAAGGTGCTGTGCTCGCGCTCGGGGACGCTGGCCGTGTCCTTGCCGCCGGCCGCGCGCCCCGCCCTCACCACCAGGCTAATGTCATCCTCACGGCGGCCGTCCACCGTGGTCAGCGTGAAGGGGGGCTCCTTGGGCCTCGGGGCGCCTGCCGTGAGCAGCTCCCCCAGCCTCGCCCGTCCGAACAGGGGGATCTCCACCAGGGTGGGCGGGCCGCCGGGCTCCCGCGCTCGCACCAGGACACACACGCTGAGCGAGTCCTCCCACTCCTCCTCCAGGCGGCCCGTCTTGTGGAGGTGGCCGGCCGGGAGGAGTGGGTTGGGAAGGAGGGGCTGCTTGACGGCCTGGTACCTCAGAGCGTGTGGGGGAGAGAGGGCCCGCGATGCGCTGTTCAGGGGTCGGGTCTGTCCAGCCCACTGCCACACCACCGCCTAGGGACAATCCAAACAGGATTGCCAAACATGATAAGGTATACTTCAAAATGTGCATTTTTTATTTCTAAACTGATATTGTCATACGTGTAGAACTGTAGAAAGTATCAGCAATTCTTATCATACATTCTGTAAAATAGTGCAACACCTATCATATATTCTGTCAAGCCAAGCACTATAATGAGAATCCAAAAAAATAAAAAGTTCAGTTCTATGAACAGGCATAAACCTACCTGTGGGAGGCTGCACTGCCGACTCGTGATGGGCTGTCGGGGGCCATTGCTCCTGACACAACCCACCCAGAAGGCCGTACCCCCTCTGCACACAGCCATTCAGGACAGGGGCAGAGGCTACCTCAATTAGCAATGGAACATCACCACCACACAAAGCAGCCAGACCACCTAGGAGAGGAGTGTGTGGTTCTTGTTGGATACTACTACTGGCAACGCATCAATCGGACTGGACTTGGAGACCTGGGAAGACACAAATAAGAAAGCGAGACTCAGAGGTCAGAAATTGAAAAAATAGAAAACGCTAAATAGATAGCACATCCCTACCGTGGTCAAAGATATCCTTACTTCCTTATCCTACTCTGTGCAACCGCAGATCATTTACAACTCTACTCTCTGTCATACTTTGTCGGTTTTGTTTACTGTAAGATATAATCAGCTAATTTCCGCTGCATGCATGCATCTTTTTTTAAACTACTTATTTTTGTACGCCTGGAAAATATACATTATATTATTGTTGAATAGAAAATCTGGTATAGGTATTTACGGAAAGACTGAATTGCAGGACCATTCAGTTGTCCAGAGTGTTCTGCTTAATTAAAGACCGAACTAACGTTATTGCATTTGAGTGGAGGCTTCAAACCGCCACCAATCATGCCAGTAGCACATGACAAGCAGAACGTGAATGGCAACGCAGGACCACAAGCTCATAATTAATGGGCCAAACCCACAGTGAACCACACAGACCTATTCTACAAGGTTTGACACGTGATAACACCGCGGGCTGCAGCTTTGAGATGCTTCGCAGGCGGGAAACGTTAATAGCATTAACGTTAGTAATTATTTAAATGAAATGACAAATCAAGGATTAAAAATAGTGCAACTCCTACAAAAAAGGAATTGAACCTGTTCATCCACTTGATTGATCACCAAAGGAGGAGATATCTGTGCACTGCGATAGTTGTGGATGTTCCCCCAGTGCAGTGGGAGTGACAGGGGATCTCCAGAAACAGCTGACTGTAAGGTGACAGGTCTTACATGTTGTTAGCAGACCAGTGACACAGGCTAAAGGTCTCACATGTTGTTAGCAGACCAGTGACACAGGCTAAAGGTCTCGCATGTTGTTAGCAGACCAGTGACACAGGCTAAAGGTCTCGCATGTTGTTAGCAGACCAGTCACCAGTGACACTAGCTTAAGGTCTCGCATGTTGTTAGCAGACCAGTGACACAGGCTAAAGGTCTCACATGTTGTTAGCAGACCAGTGACACAGGCTAAAGGTCTCGCATGTTGTTAGCAGACCAGTCACCAGTGACACTAGCTTAAGGTCTCGCATGTTGTTAGCAGACCAGTGACACAGGCTAAAGGTCTCACATGTTGTTAGCAGACCAGTGACACAGGCTAAAGGTCTCACATGTTGTTAGCAGACCATTGACACAGGCTAAAGGTCTGACATGTTGTTAGCAGACCATTGACACAGGCTAAAGGTCTGACATGTTGTTAGCAGACCATTGACACAGGCTAAAGGTCTCGCATGTTGTTAGCAGACCAGTAACACAAGCTCACACAGGCTAAGCTAGCACAAGTTCCCTATGAAAGCTAGCACACAATGTCATGTCCCCTTCAGAAATGTTTTGCAAGGCAACGATGCTACATTCATGGCAATAATGACAGGAAAGCATGGCTAAGACTGCATGTATGTCTGTGTATACCCACATTAAATTGACAGATGTCATTCCCCTCTTCAGTGCCCTTGTCCAGGTCCACACGCCACACGTTAGCGAAACGCAGGTTCCCCCAAAACTGCCCAACTCAAACACTCAGAAGGTCCGAAATATGAGGAATTAGACGGAGATGTAAACACTTTCTTGTGACCTTAAAAATATCCCTCTGCTTACAGTGACGTTGGATCTGGCAGCGTCTCCTTTTTAAGAAAAAATATGTGAACCCTTCGCCGGGGTCACGTCCCCAGAACCAGAAGCACCGCAACAGCGTGCAGGAACCCGGGTTAAATCCACCGTACCTTACTTTATATCCAAAATGTTGTGTAGTAAATCAACCGAGGAGGTCTAGCTAGCTCGGTCATATAGTTAGTTCCATGGTAAATATCGGTCGGATGTAATAGACTAATGACCCCTCTAGGCGGCGCTGCGCAGGCTACCGGCGAATGGACGAAGCGACCAATCAGAGCCGCAGCTGGCTGCGCCAAACACAGGGGACCAGGCCGCATGACATCCATGTGAGGCTACTGAGCTGCCTGCTGCTACGGTCTGAAACACACATACTGGCATCTCAAAGACACCACCATGCCCAAGAAATCGAAAGAAGAGCCGATGTGGGAAGGGGAAGAGGTCCCATCCGTGGCAGGCAAGCGAGATTACAACTTTATTAAAATGCCATGTCTAGCTTGACTCCTACAATGCTAACATGTTTCAGTTTTTGAACGTATGCTAATCGCTAGCAAGTATCTTCCTAGATGAGGTCCTAGATGAGACGTAATTCTAAAAAGAGCAATTCCGACAGTTTTCACTGAGGAAGATTAAAACGATGTATATTAATAAGCTGACTATATAGCCATCTCTGCTAGCAGAGGCGTTTGTCTATTCAGAGGGAGCTGATGCAACGGCTCTGTGTTCATTGAGTATGACAGTTCAATCTGGAGCTGACTCCAGTGAAATTACTCCAGCAACACGTTTTCTTCATTCGACCTAGTCCGTTTAGCTTTAAGGTCGAACATGACCTTAATAGTTGTCTATGTGATTTGTAACGGTTAGTGTTTGGACTGATCTGAGTGTTGGTGGCTGCTATTAGGGGTGGGAATCTCTTGGCACCTCACGAATCGATTCTATTCCGATTCAGAGGTCTTCGATTCTAAAACGATTATTGATGCATCTCGAAGTTTTATTTATTTTAATGTACATTTCCATGCGGGATTTTCAAAAATATATACATACATCTGAATTTGCTAGTCAAGAGTTTGCTAATTACTTCCTACTTTTGTGATATCATGATCATTAAAGAAATCAACAGATTAATTACCTTATCTAATATTTTATTAGAAAGGGCTTTTGTCACATATATGAGCGATGCATCGAAGAATCGATTATTTTTCTCACTCGTAGTTGCTATAATGTCATCTGTGCCTCCATCGCCAACCTCTAACGTGAAGCCTACGCTTTCTTTTTGTCATTTAGCCCCAGAGAAAACTGTGAAGAAAGGGAAGAAGGACAAAAAGGGGAAAAAGAGTGTGAGTTCAAACTTGAAATTGTTCATTCAATGTATATTTACTCATGAGTTTTTGCCTGTTGACCTGTCTGTCATCGCTGACTATTTGAATGTGCTTCGTCCAGTTCTTTGAGGACCTCGCTACAGACGACAAAGTGGAAGCAGAGGAGCCGGCTGTGAAGGAGACGCAGGGGAAGCAGGTACTGCTCTGGCGATTGTCCCCCGAACACTGGGAGACAGAGCCGCTTAACCCAAGCAATACATCCGCTGAGACCCTTAAAGTGTAATTCCGGCGAAAATGGAACCCAGGGTTTTTGTTTTGGCCTGAAAACCCATCAAATAAGCCCTCCAGATACCTTTGTCATTAAGAAATCGAGCATTAGAGTTTGCCCGGCGCAATGTTTGGCGTCCATGTTATTGGCTTGG
Source organism: Gadus chalcogrammus (assembly GCF_026213295.1). Taxonomy (NCBI): domain Eukaryota; kingdom Metazoa; phylum Chordata; class Actinopteri; order Gadiformes; family Gadidae; genus Gadus; species Gadus chalcogrammus. Next base: position 15,483,602 of record NC_079433.1, on the reverse strand, counting down.
GGCATAGAGTTTCGCTTCTAAATCGGCATTTTTGAACCACTAATATTGCTAAATATAGCACCAAACCTCTGCAGTAGCATGACTAGGGTCCCTACACATAAAACGAAGCACCAATAACTTAGTTTACAAACCCAGAGTTTATTAAAAAAGACAGTTTAACAAGCATTAGCAGTAGGTCAGTGTTTACAGGAACTCCACACAAGTCGTTTACCGAATGCGCGTTCAGTTCAAGGAGGAATGTTTTGGAGTTTATAATTTATATTTATAAATAATATATAGCAAGTGTTGACACGTAAATAAAGTGAAAGATGTCATGTTTTCTACCCTCAAATGGCCAGAGTTCTATATGTAGACACTCACTTAAGTGTTAAGTGTAAGCCAAGTGTTTTGAAATTCCTTCCAATGTGACTTTATTTGTATCAGCTAAATTCCTCTGTAGGAATGAGATTGTAACTGTGATTAAGAGCCATATAAATACAAGACAATTGACCTGCCTCGTTTGAACCTCAGAAAAAGAAGAAAGACCGCCGGAAAGGACGAGCCGGTGACGCCGACGATGACGACGACGACGAGCAGATCATGCAGCGGCTGAAGAAGCTGTCGGTGCAGCCGAGTGACGAGGACGATGAGGATGAGCCAGGTCTGTTTGACTGTGGGATCTCTCCAAGTATCCTTAGGACAATCTATGTCGCCTTCTTAAATGAGTTTCTTTACCAGTGCTAGCTAGCTAACTAGCACCGTTTGTTGTTGTTTCCCCGACAGCGGTTGTCCCAAGTAAGAAAGGAAAAAGAAAGAATAAGGTGCGTTGCAATTTGCCACCGTTATGATGTATATAGTTGAATCTCTTTCCTCCCAAAGTAATTTGGAAGCTTGTACTTGGCTTGCAGGGGGGGAACATCTTTGCTGCCCTCAGCCAGGGTGGGAGCGACGAGGAGGAAGGTGGAGAGGACCTGGAGTCTGAGGACACGCCGTCAGCCAAGGTGACCTTTTAACTTATACAAAGGCATACTTTGAAAATGTTGTTGTTGTTTATCTTTGGAGCTGGGCAATAGTTATCAAATAGCAATATTTTAATCCAATACATAATCCAATACATTGGATTATTGATAATGCATCTTAGTTTGGGAATGAACTATTCTGCTACAAGTCAACTTCTTATTACTGTGAAGATCTTTGACAAATATGTCATTCTCCATTGCTTGTTCAGTGACCTTAAAAATACCACTTTATTTAACGATTGGTTCTTTGTTGGAGTGCTGAACGTATCTTCTTTTTTTTTTTGGTACGGTGTTTGTTTCCTATTAACGGTTGTAGGGTTTTCTTTATCCGGTACTTGCATTATTCCGATGTTTGAAATACGTCCGAGTCTGTAATCTGTCGTGCCGCAGCCCAATCAACACTGCAAAAGATGGGTGTATGTGTTTCATCATTGTTGATTATCTAGGCCAAATGGCTACAGAAGATATCTACCATTCTACCTTGATCTCTGAAGGCACTACAACAAATCTGTGTCTCAAAAGAACACCCGGCCTCTTTCTGTGTGTGTGTGTGTGTGTGTGTATGTATGTGCACTTTGGATACAGGAGGTTGAGGTGCTTTCTAAAGGAAAGAAAAGAGATAAACTTAAGTCCAAGAAGGTTAAGGTGGGTGATGGGATACGTTCTCTCCATGTGCCGTCGTTTTCTTGGACACATCATCCTCATCATCATAATAATCGTCATCTTTCCTTTCTACCCTGTGTTTCTCCTCCATGCATCCAGCAGTAACCCAGCATCACTGCTGGGTTATTTGCACTATTTGAATTCGGAGCCCCAAATGCCATTCCTTTTATTTGAAACATATATACTATAGGTTCCCCCTATAGTATGCTTCCCCCTTAATTGCTGGATTATCATTGGAGAAACACTTGGAAGATACTGACATGACACTTGTGTTCGGCTGTGGAAGATTAACACCAGCATGATGATACTGTAGGTGGCGCTAGCTCATGAATGGCTTTCGACTAAATGCAGTACAAGGAGAAACGGTAACACAAACTTTACGACATAAAATACATATTTGCTTCTCCGGAACAGAAGCAATAGTATTTGGAAACAAAGATGGAGGGAGGGGTGGGAGGTTGCTAAATGTTATTTACATACTGAAAGCTGTACCTTGGTTAACGATAATGTCAAAGAATGGAGCTCACAAACACAGTGCACGAGCATGCTATCTATTGTTACGTTGGCATGCCATTGTATGTGGCCATGTTAACTGCAGTATGTTTCAGAGCCCTCCTGGAATCCGTGATCACAATAAACCTTCTGTTTCAACACTTAAATCTCTGTTTTAACACTATAACCTCTGTTTGAACACTAAACCCTCTGTTTTAACAGTAAAATGTCTGTTATGTCTCTGATGTTTTCAAACTACCATTTTGTCACACAGCCACGTCATTATTTATGTATTTTAATTTGTATGTTTTTCTCTTCTGTATGAAAGTGGTTCTTAATTATCAAGTGACATTCATTTCATACTACCCCGATTTGGAATTTAACTGTATCTGACCTGCTGCTCACACCGTCGTTGTCTACATGAAATTATAGGATGTATCCGAGGATGATGATGAAGAAGAAAAAAAGGATGAAGATGAGAAACCTGTGCTGAAAAATAAGAAGGTAGAAGCTAAGAAGGTAGAAGCTAAGAAGGTGGAAGCTAAGAAGGTAGAAGCTAAGCAGCCTGAAGCTAAGCAGCCTGAAGCTAAACAGCCCAAGGTAAGAGTGGCAGTTTGGTTATATTCAACTTCAAATATATAACATATTTCTATTTATGTATTTTAGCAACCTTTTGAAGCAGGATATATAACTAAGAAGTCCAAACTAAAGTCTTTGCCATTGCATTGTTGTTGAGACTGAAAAGGTTTGTTCACCAACCCTGAGTGGCTGGCCCAGGTCAGCGGTGTTCCCCCAAGTTTTTCAATGATGACGAATGATAATGAATCCCGGAATGTACCGACACCTAAACTGAAAGTAGCATTTATAACAGTATACTGCTGCTGTGTTTGTGTATCAAAACAATCACACATCTTTAGTTTGTTGAATATACAATGTCTTTCCTTCTTGTTTTTTATATACTTCAGCTGTTGACACTGCGTTTACAGTGATCTGAAGCAGGGATTATTAATTGAATTATTATTATAAAATTATAATTATTAAATAATTAATTATTAATTAAAGATTCGAACACCGGTCTTTGTCTAGCGGTGTATTTCTGCCCGGAGGGAAGTCGGGCAGCAGCACGGTCCATATTTCTACACAAGGCCAATACAAAGTGCCCTGCCCTAAACAATAGCCTAACTATAGCGCCATAACCAAGATATGTCTCATGTACAATGATGTTCAGAATTCTATCCCAGTGAACGTGTGGGTGGGTGTAACGCATAAAGACAGTATATAATACAGGCTAAACTTACTTTACTTATGTGTACGTTGGTGGAATCTATCGCTGACTGCAAAAATAAGTGCACTTGTAGGTCCTACTCGTTGAGATTTGGACGGAATCTATGGAAGACGGGCACCTTTGTTCTATTATTTATTATCATCTATTTATTTTTCTGTAGGCCACAAGTATTTGAGCTGAGCAAGACTTTTTTTCATTCTTTCATAAATACCGCCATATATCCCGAGAAATGTCAGGAAGGTATAATACAAATACATGTATTATACCTTCCTGACATTCCTGACGCCCAAGCCTAGTTACGACCCAAGACCAACTTTTGTAGTACTTTCGTTTTGTATAATCTATCTAAGTATTATTTAAAACGTGCCAGACACCGTGATGTTGTTGTACTATAAGTTTCTGAGAAGCTTAAATCTTAATATATAGAGATATAGAAATCTAGGTAGATATCCATGCATCCCTAGAAGTAATGAATGTTATGATTGAACATGTCCCATCCTGCAACAGATTTTCATTGTTTTTAGTGTGAGTACTACTACAAGATGGGTTATGTGGTGTTTTCTTTAGCCTGTGGAAAAAGAAGAGGAGAAGCAAAAGAAAGGCAAGAAAGACCCGCCGAAGAAGCACGTTGAGTGGAAGCGTAGTAGTGATGAGGAGGAGGAGGAGGAGGAGGATGACGACAACGATGATAGTGACGGAGATGACATGATGAAGGTAGGATTGGTTTTTCATAAAAAATATAAATGTTCTTGTTTCCTGCTTTGACCATGACAACTATTTATATATATTTTTCTATCTGAAGTGTGCTGAAGACGTTATAGCCGAGCAGGCGAAGAAGGATGAAGACGACCCATTTGCTAATCTCAGTAAGAAGGAGAAGAAGAAGAAAAAGAAGATGGTAAGAGTTTCTTTATGTCTTACGTCTCAACAGGAGTTCGATCGGTGTGCCAACAATCATCAGAATTTACTTGGAAGTTAGTCTCACAAATCAGACTCAAGATTTATATCTCAAGTCTGAAGCAGACCAGATCAAATCTGGGTTAAAGGGAGTTCCACTTTCTTTTGTTTCATGGTTTAAGTGTAGCTGGAGGCCAGAATCTATCTACACATGGGCCGCGGCCCCGTGCCCGAGCTCATTTGCATACTAAAGTCTAGAACGTTTTGCTAGTGTGACCACGCCATCCGTATTCCAGCACGGAACAGCCCCTTGGCCACGGCACACTTGGGAGATGTATGCCTCATCCTTTAGGGCAAATGAGCTTTCCTCAGTTGAGTGTCCTCCCCTTGTTGACTTGGTTCCCAGGCTCTGTGCTGACTGCCCCTAGAAGTTCTGCTATAGCATAAGACTTGATAAATTAAAAATTCCATTGCCCTGCGATTTGTGCTCCTTTTAGATCTTGAGGTGTTTCACTGAATGATGTATTCTCTTGTTGCAGGACGAATGCAAAATGTAAAGGATTCACTCAAAGTGGAGTACTTTCCTCTTGCTACATATCCTCCTGGTTGTTTTCAGATGGAGTATGAGCGGCAGGTGGCTAGCGTGCGGGCTAAAAGCGCCATAGAGGGAGACTTCTCAGTGTCACAGGCCGAGATGTCATCAAGACAGGCCATGCTGGAGAACGCCTCGGATATCAAGGTAACTCTCCTCACACTGTCTGTAGAATGCGTTGGTCGCGGTTTTACAAAGGAAAAATGACGTAAATCGTGGTATTATTGATCCTCCTCAGCTGGAGCGGTTCAGCATATCTGCTCATGGAAAAGAGCTGTTTGTCAACGCTGACCTCCTGATCGTCGCAGGACGAAGATATGGCTTGGTTGGACCAAATGGGTAAATGTTCTCATCCGGGCACTTTCAACATCCGTCTGCTCATTGGTGACGAATGACTTGATCTTGAGTGTTGTTTTCTCTCTCTCTCTCCCCGTTTCTAAACAGAAAAGGAAAGACCACATTGCTGAAACACATCGCCAACCGAGCGTTGAGCATCCCCCCCAACATCGACTGTTTGCTGTGTGAACAAGGTGAGCCAACCTGCCAACGCTTAAAGCTGTCTCCTCTCCCCGGCCACGCCGCCCCCCCCTGCCTCTGGTCGGCCCCCTTCCCTCAGAGCTTCGCCCTGTGTGTCGTTGCAGAGGTGGTGGCGGATGACACGCCGGCGGTGCAGGCGGTGCTGAAGGCGGACACTCGCCGCCTGAAGCTGCTGGAGGAGGAGCGCATGCTGCAGGCCCTGCTCGAGAAGGGGGAGGACAGCGTCTCCGAGCGGCTGGACAAGGTGGGTCCCCAGGGACCCCCGGAGACACACCTACCCCCCACTTATTATTCACAGTCACACGATGGATGACATGTCTCGTGGATTGGCTTGTGTATTACGTTGCCAGGGATGACATTTCTCATGCTCTTTTTAAATTAACGAATCCAGACCTAAGAGGGAATACTAGTAGAGTTACGATTGTGTGTTTAACAATACCGTATATATATATATATATATATATATATATATATACGGTATTGTTAGTAGTTCTGCAATTTGGCATTCAATTATGATGATGGAAAAATGTATCCAAAGAAGGGGAAGAGACAAACACGATTGATTGTACGATCCAGCCCAGCAGTGCAGTCTTTACGCTCCCTTCACATGCATCGACACTGGGTCCCCTCTAGGTCTACGAAGAGCTGCGGGCCATCGGAGCAGCGGCGGCCGAGCCCAGAGCCCGCAGGATCCTGGCTGGTCTGTCCTTCACCCCCGAGATGCAGAACCGGCCGACCAAGAAGTTCTCCGGGGGCTGGAGAATGAGGGTGTCCCTTGCTAGGTAGGGGTGTGTGTGTTTTTGCACACAGAGTAATGGTTTGTTGTCCCTTGTCAGTCTCAGCAGTGATGAGGTGTACTGATCTGTTTCAGGGCCTTGTTTATGGAGCCCACTCTGCTCATGCTGGATGAGCCTACCAACCACCTGGATCTGAACGCCGTCATCTGGCTCAACAAGTACGCCGCTACACTCTTTAAGATGGCCATTATAACCTGCTTTTAATTAGAGCTAGGGTATGCCATTTATTGAAGATGCATTTTGTCGTAATCTTGTTTTTACATCTTGACAGCAATCAATAATTAAATCAAATACTCTCAATAAAAAGAACAGATCTGTTGTCTGTGGCTGTTGCAGGACTTTAATAAGCCTGTCCAATCATTTAATTTTGCCTGAATGAGATGATGAGATGGGTCACCTGTCGGACTACCTACCTCTTTTCAAAATCGACCAAAAAAAAAAAGCAGTCCTGTTTATATTGAATAGTCTTGCCTTGGTGTTTGTAGTATTTACATTTTAGTTTTTCTATTTAAAGCTACCTGCAAGGCTGGAAGAAGACTCTTCTTATAGTTTCCCACGACCAGAGTTTCCTGGATGAAGTGTGTACAGACATCATCCACCTTGACTACCAGAAGCTCTTCTACTACCGGGGCAACTACTGTAAGTCTCAGTCTATAACTTTAAGTTTCAAATGGCTCCAGAATCTCTGCGTACCTTGAATTCAACACGATGTCGCCAAATGGTTGCACCCCCAATCTCACATAGTTGGTGCCTATTTTTCCGACCGTCTTTTCAGTGACCTTCAAAAAGATGTACGTGCAGAAACAGAAAGAGCTCCAGAAGCAGTACGACAAGCAGGAGAAGAAGCTCAAGGATCTAAAGGCGGGGGGAAAGTCCACCAAGCAGGCCGTAAGTCTCGCTCACTCACACCCAACGACCCGCCTGCCTTCTGGGCTCCCCTCCTCGCTCATGGACCGGGCCCCCACCTGTGTGTTTTGGCGACTACGGATCCATCACACATAACACTGCTGTCTTTGTAAATGAGGTTACTATAGGTACATGAGGGTTAAAGTTAATCTTCTATACCAATCTTTGATCTTCACAATTCAGACAAGAAAAATGATATGTGAAAACAACGGCAACACTGCACTGGCTGAAGTGGGAACGTTTTCTTTCACTCAAACCGTTTTAGGAAACTTGTTTTTGGGGGTTAAACGCAAAAACCGAAATTATGAAATGGTTCAGTTCAGCAACAAGTTCTTGAAAAAGGGTTTTCTTTGGGTCCACAGGAGAAGCAGACCAAGGAGGCTTTGACCAGAAAACAGGCCAAGGGCAAAAAGAAGGGAGGCGTTGAGGAAGAGAGCAAGGAGAGCACAGAGCTGCTGAAGAGACCCAAGGAGTACACGGTCAAGTTCACCTTCCCCAACCCCCCCACTCTCTCGCCGCCCATCCTGGGACTGCACAGTAAGCAACGGCCCCTTGTGTCGCTCCACTTCCAGACGGGAACCCAGAATACAGCGATAGATCAGCTTTTGTGAAGCAGTTTTGGTCTGGCTCACACCTCAGCCTCAGGATTAAAGGCTTTTAGAATGTGTCTTATGATGGATTTGCATGTAATTGTTTGATTGGATCACACCAATCACTCGCGTTGCAACTCTTACCGGTTCTGTCCTCCCCAGATGGGGAGGGGAGACAGAATTCAACACATACATTAAGTCCGTAAATTGTACGCCATAAATTGTTGAATGGGCAAATGATTGTTGAGAATGGCTGAAATGGTGACCAACTACATTTATTTTTTGCCAACGCAGGCGTTGATTTTGGCTACGACGGCCAGAAGCCTCTGTTCAAGAACGTAGAATTTGGAATTGACATGGAGTCGAGAAGTAAGTACATGCTGTAATCTTGCTATAGCTGATCTGAAATGGGTTCGCTACCACTTCATTCAAACGTTAATCTGCTCTTTCAGTTTGCATTGTTGGGCCCAACGGCGTTGGAAAGAGTACCCTGTTGTTGCTCCTCACCGGACGATTAAATCCGGTAAGTGTGAAACATTTCCACAATACTTTAAACTTGTTAACTGTATTGATCTGCAAGTGACTGAACTTATTTCTCTTTCAGGGCAAAGGTGAAATGAGGAAGAATCATCGACTGGTGAGGCCATTTTTTGTTCAAACAAATGAGGAAAGATCTGCACATTTCAAACCTTTGTTTTCAATAAATAGCCATTATGTTAAAATAAATGGAATGACCAACCTGCCTTTCATTTATTATAATTAAATTCTCTACGAGTACATTCGCATGCTAAAATGTGAAACGGTTACTGTCGTTAACACATTTATGGGGGTAATGTTTGATCCCCTTTATACATGCCACTTGGATAAATGAGTTTCGGTCAGTTTCAGCGGGAGGCGGAGGGATAATCCCTTTGATGCACCAATCATCAGATATTTATGTTACACCCACCAGTGAATACATGCATATACATTAACGTTAATCAAATGGCTATCTAAAGCAGAGAGCAAATCCACAAGAAGTCGCTCTAGCGCTGTTACCTGACTTGGTATCGCATCTTTTCGGCCAGCCATAACAGTAAACGGTGCTTCCCCCATCAGGACTGTGGATTGTGCCATTCATTCCATACTTCAGATCTGGAATCAGCCTTGTGCTTGTACCAAATTACAAACACTGGGCAATTTCCACTTGGGGATATTGATTTGGAAGTTTGACTGTCCCGAGTCGTGACTTTATACTGGCCCTGGGCAATCGGCCACCCCTTATTATCGAACCCGGCCCTATGCTGGTCGTAAATAGTTCTAACCCAAGTTCAATATCCATGGATTCATGAGGAAACAACCCCTGTCCGGACAACCTCTTCCACACTAAAACCTTTTCCACTCTGCACAGAAAGTGGGCTTCTTCAACCAGCAGTACGCCGACCAGTTGAACATGGACGAGGCCGCCACAGAGTACCTGATGAGGAACTTCAACCTCCCCTATCAGGACAGCAGGAAGTGCCTGGGGCGCTTCGGCCTGGAGAGCCACGCACACACCATCCAGATCTCCAAACTCTCAGGTCCTGCCTCTTCAGTGATGGATACAACTAGGACCCACTTCACACATTTGCATCAGTGTTGTCTATATTTCACAATTTGTTTCCCCTTCAGGTGGTCAGAAGGCCAGAGTCGTGTTTGCAGAGCTCTCGTGTCGCCAGCCTGATGTTCTCATTTTGGTACGTTGGACCTCTGGACTGTATGTACTGAGGGGGGATGCCTGAATGGTTGGTGATTTAACTTCCTTTTATTTTCTCATTAGGATGAACCCACTAACAATCTGGACATTGAGTCCATCGATGCTTTGTCAGAGGCCATCAACGAGTACAAAGGAGGTAGGATCATTCATTCAGCTCGTAAAATATGTATTCAATAATTTGATTCTTGTTTAATACTGTTCGCTCACTGAAGTTTTTTTAACAAAGACTAAATTGCAGAGCTACAAATCAGAAACATTTCTGTCCCATAAGCCAGCTAACTTTGAACATTGTAGCTAGAGAATCGATGCAGCCTTCTATCACACCCTTGGATTAAAGTCATTGTTGTCTTCGTGTCCAGCCGTGATCATCGTGAGCCACGACGCCAGGCTCATCACAGAGACCCAGTGCCAGCTGTGGGTGGTGGAGGACAGCGCCGTCAACCAGATCGACGGAGACTTTGAGGACTACAAGCGTGAAGTGTTGGAATCATTGGGAGAGACCCTGGTCCACAAGATCAAGGAGAAAGAGTGACATTGCTATACACACAACTGGTCAGGGGGCGGTCGTATGAAGAGCAGCGCTGTATTGCCACTCAATGTACTGATGGTGCCCCCGTCTTGAAGGGTTTTGCATGTTTTACCAAGGGACAATGAATCTGAATAAAGCCTAAATTTAACATCACATGACTAGTTAACCAAGAAAATATGTTTAACAGCAAGAACGTAAACCAATGAGAATTAAAACATTTTATTTTAATTGTTTGGTAAATCATGTAATGACGAAATTGTGGACAGCTCAAATGGAAAAAGAAAGGACACTTTATTTCCACATCACTCAACATGTATATAGATTTTTCATACCCCCTATTTGAGATAGGCCTTGTATATTTTCTTCACTTTAGCAACTTCTTTCTCGTCAGGCACCATCTTGTCATACCATGTGTACCACGGCTCTCCAGAAGTCAAACATGCGGGAGTTGGTGTTGAACCCACTGCATCATGGGAATTGGAAAAGTCTTCCGCCAAGAATTCCACATGGGGTATTTGGAATGGTAGTAAACCTGTGGAAATTATCAGGAAAGGGATGTCTTGACATTTTCCCATATATTTTCTCTTCCAATTGCTCAAATTAAACAAGACTAATGTAGGAATAAGCCAATTAGGTATTTAGAATTCACAAGACTGGTTATACTCGAGTTTCAAAGAGGAACAGATTTACACCAGCCCCATCATTGAAGTAATGGTATGCAGCCAGTGAGAAGAGTCGGGCCATATTATCATACACCAAGCTAGCCATACTGACAGTTAACCCATGCATTCCAATCATAATAAAAATGCATTACTTCAACCTACCATGGTCTCTTGCCATGTTGACTGCCTGATTAAGCACCTTCTGTTGTTTCATACAGACACCTAGGGAGATAGAAGAATGTTCAGGAAATGGGATTCCTCTTTGAAGTTGAAAGACCCAACAAAATCAAACAATATTAAGAACAGTGGCTTACCGGTTCGAGTGGGATCATATACCTTCCCGGTGTAAGGGTTTATGAACTGCTGCAACAACTTTACATTCTGCAAAAAGTATATTTGAAAGGCTCAAGTTTGGGGGATGACGACTCATACACATTAGTTCAATTGATGTATCACTTATTCATTTCTTAATAGACCCCAAATGTATTTCAATTTGCTTCTTAAAACAAGAAAGTTACATATATTCACTATTATGTTTAATAAAAGGGACCTTGTCCACTCAATTATACTCCACTATGCAACCCAATTTACACCAGGGCTTGTGACGTCACATTGAAATGAAGATGCAAAAGTGTTCAGCCAAGGGAACCCTCTGGGGTATCCTTTTTCCGTCGCAATGGACATGTATAAATCGAAAGACAAAATCTAAAAACGAATACAATGAAAGTTAGCGTCAAAGACATTATCTTGCAACTGACCTGATGGTGAATGATGACATTGTTGTCGCGACAAATGGGACAAGGGTTTCCACATATTTTGTCTCCCCTCTGACATAAAAGAAAAAAAACGTTGATTAATACTTGACAGATGATTAGTCTTCCCTAATGACCGCATATCGAAACTTTCTTTAAAACACTTGCAATGCAGGTCTTGCGGGTTTTCTGTGGGGGTATGCCTCCTTTGTGGTTCCTCCTGTAATCCGCCCACACGTGACCCTTTCCATAACGCTCAATGTACTCTGTGGGAAAAACGCATCAAGTTCATGTTAAGCCCTTTGAGACTGAACCAGTGATCAAGGGCTTTACAAATAAATTGAAATAAAGGGAGGCTGCAAGAAGAAACAAATGTCCTAGTATTACAATGTGCAAACCTTCGCTTTCCAGGTAATCCCAGGGGTTGTCCTTGTAGCGCACAACAGCCTCGTTTGGGCTGTCATCCTTGACAGGCAGCGCCGTGCAGAACGTGCGTCGTCCCAGAAACTCCACCTTTGGGCCGCTCCGAGCCCACAGCGTGACCAGTCTCTGGGAACATGGCTGAAGAGGACGACAGACGTCTTAGGGACATCACTGGCAATGACTAGACACCAACAACCCATTCAATCCCTACTTGAATACCGGTTGACCAAACCTCACAGCAAGATAAAGGATCGCTGGCCTATCCAATGTCAGCTGTGTTCAGTACAACAGCCTCACAGGCATACATGGCTCCCAATCATTCATATATGTTCAGCACATTGTATCATAATAATGTAGAGCATCATAAACTATCACAATACCTTATGTATTACTAGAGACCGCAAAACCGGAGTAGATATGCGGCACAAAATCTTGCTAATGCCTTGTATGGGTGCCGCCATGTTGTTCCCGTGTATTATTCCTTAACGTGTTTCTTCCTCTTTCATTTCCTCTGTTTAACTTTACGCCGTACGGGGTGTTACTGCCGCCTACTGTCCACCTAGAGGACGTTTCTCACCGGGTCCTTGTTTAACCTCCTCCCTCTTCTTGTGATTCGAGTCTCTAAAATCTGATACTGCTCCCTAGTGTCAAGCTCGAGAAGTACAACTTGACGCTATGTTTTAATTAATTGTTTACGTTTAGAAACTGTAGATACTATAATTTTTATTATTATTATACTACTACTACTACTACTACTACTACTACTACTACTACTACTACTGCTACTACTACTACTACTACTACTATTTGCATATTATTCACAATGCATTATTCGACTTTTATAATTCCGGCCAAATGGTGTTAAATAAATGTATTATTTCAACAGTATTTCAATAAAATTGGATAGTTAATACGTTTCTGATGTATTTGTATCACTTTATGATACACAAAAGTGTTTTCTCAATAAATTCGACCATTATTCTCTAAGCGTTCAATGGCGACTTATTTTGTAGGCGGGGCAAAAACGACCACTTGACCTAAATCCACTGGGTAGCCATCTTTAGGAATTATTATTATTCCCATTTCGACGTTGAATATAGTCTTCTAGCCAAGTAAAGTTAGAAATTAATATATCATTGGTTATGATGGACAAAATCAATTAAATATAAGAAACTTTCGATTACAAATGTAGTCAGATTAGCTAGAATTTCATCGAAGTGTACACACTACGCCCTTATGCCCTTGGCAGGGCCGTGATGTCAACGTGCTTTTAGAGACTCCATTTTGTCGCCGTGCGCAGACCGTGAGCAACCGCATCATATGACGTCAAAGTCGTCACTGGATATAAAAAGCAAGCCCGCCCCTTCCGAGCTCATTCCTGGATTTGGTCAGAGGTGAGTGATGTCGCAAAGACATTGAGGCTATTTTCAACAAAATACTGTTTGTTTTCGATGAAATTAGATCTTGTTTTGCCAAAACCCTTTAATGAACAAAATCATCCATAGGAGCGAGAAAACGTAAGTTAAATGTGTCTTTTTATTGTGTCTGTTGCAGGTCCGAATTTGTATTGCCGAAGATTTGGGGCTTCGAGGACTTTGAACGACCGTGCTCAAAATCCTATTTTTTCTTCAAGTAATGGACATTTGGTTACTATTTTTGCCTCCAGTTTGTTCCTGAAGGAAAAGCTAGCTTAGCTACCACAACCCCGCCCATAAGCAGTTTTTCAGTTGCTATAAAACCATAATGGTTGACTATATGAAACTGATGAAATAAGCTATAAGTGGCTTTATAGTACACTATAATAGACCCGAGACGCTGAGGATCTATAACCAATAGTAAGTTGACTTTTAAGGGCATAATTTGACCGAAATTAATTAATGAAATTTAGCCATTAATGTAGGCTAGCCCCCGTGCTAGCGGGCTCCGTCAGAAGCGTAAACATTTAAATACTAATTGGACCGTTGACAAAAGTATTTATAGTATTTATTTTTACAGTCTAATATTTATAGTATGAGCTCACACAGGAAAGTGGACGGAGAACAGACGCTCCGCTTCTTTGTGTGTGAGACGGACGGGAAGCAACGGAGCCGAGCACTGCGTTAAATAACCATAAGCAATCTACTCATAAAGATTGCCGTAGGCAGGGAATGCTCGCGCTTATGTCGGATTTTTTTGCCTGCCAACTTCCTAGGGTTGCTCCCCGGATCGAACCCGCAGTCTATACATAAAGATTGCATTAGTGTGAGGATGGTGGATTTGTCTTCGTAGCTTTGTCTTGTGTCATACTAGGGCAGGCGACCCTCCGCAGCCAGGGTCTGTATCACCGTGTACAATCTGGGATAAAGATTGAGGATGTCTCCGGAGAAGTGTCCTCCACTTTAACAGGCGGGATGGCCAAATGTGTTGGATCAGTTTCGCTTTCGTCCTTTTGAGAGACACCAGAGGCAAGAGCGCTTTTCACGGAGCCGCCGTTGGAGTTTACAACCTGAAGAGCCGCTCTGTGGTTCTTGTTTTTCTAGTTAGCCTGTGTTGGGCAGCCAACGACGTGCTCTGACAGCAGCTCAACTCAATCTGGTAGAAGTGCCATTGTTCTCGGGATAGCCAGTGGTTGAAGATGGCGTCGACAGAGTGGTTAACCAGAGGGCAGGGCTTAGACGATTCTAGTGAATCACTCAGAGATCACAAGCTCCCTCCCTTTGTGAGCACATTGGGCAAAGCCTGGTTAGGATCCGGTCTGAACAGCTGAATGACTGATGTCTACTTTACCCAATGCCTTTTAAAGACCTAATGCGCTTCTCATTTTAGGGTTTTAATTAGTTCATCCATCATCCCTTTCTCTTAATGATTACGTTATTAATCTTTTCTACATTGCTCATGTCCATTCATATTGTAGATCTGTATTATAAAATATTTTGCAAGTAAAATTGTAATACCTAACTATATCCATTGTCGTAAACCTTGATCTTATTATTTTCTTAACTTGCACAACCATTTTTACTGCCTAAATGGTAAATTGGGCAATGTTAACAATTGACTTAAATTTAAATGTATAACAATTGTGACATTTGCAGGAAATTTGTAGTTTTGCAGTGTTTTGGAGGTCAGACATTATTATACATCTACTACAACAGTTCCACGGGTAAGACCAAACTGATTCCTCACATGACATTTGGAATTCACATTTCCTTCAAATTTGTGAATGATTATGAAACTATTCCTTAATTGAATTGGCAATAAAAATGACCTTAGTGAAATGTGTGATAGGCTTGGTAGTAGTACTGCTAATATACACTTTAACGCACATGCATGGAAATAAGGCTTAAATGTTTTAGTAACGTTCTCAACATTAAATATATGAATTCATAAATATATTTTCTTATTTACCATTTCACCTCTTAAAAGTAGAGGTCTGAGCTGGCATAAATGGCAAGTTCCCTTATTTATGTAGATCACGTGGAATTCGCCAAACATTTTTGGTTGTACGTTGTTGCTTTGTTTGTGTTGCGTAATTGGACCGACATGGTTCTTTCAAAACATCCAAACGTGTTTTCACACGAACAGGCAGCAGGGGGCAGTAGAGAAGCTGCTTCCTTGTTTAAGCCCAGAGTCACATGGTACTAGATTGAGATAAACACTGAAAGCTATTGTAGCAGGAGATAACGTTTCAAGTTGGCATGCTTAATAATAAACATAATTTTTGGGGATTATTTTAATCACTCTTTATGATAATTGAACAACGTGACATTTTCAAAAAGGATAGTCTAAGATGGCACTTGCATTATTTATTAGATATTCTTTTTGAACATTTGGGAGTATATAGGCCTACCATAGGAACTTATTTATATTTATACAATTTCCTAGTTTACCATTTATGTGTGCCATTCTTAAAACTAATATTTAGGAAAAATATGTTTATTTTCTGTGTGTTTACACTTGTTTCTTGGCTCCAAATAAAGAATAGACTTTTAAGAAATGAATGTCCTACCGTTTGAGATGTCAAAATATGAGCTTCCTTTTTAATATGGTGGCGCCATTGCTTCACTGCCACCGCTGAGGCTGAACTCAACTGGAAATGAGCGGTCACACACAGAAAAGATCAAGGTGGTTGCCCTCTATATCCAAGTGTGGAGGGACACTGGTGATGAGAATCACAATAATGGACTTATGCAAATACAACCTGTGTGTGTGTGGTTTATTTTCGGTGAGTTAGGTTGGATAACAGATCATTCATCTAGAAGACATGAATTGAGAAAAATACTATTTGGTAGGGCACACAGTGGTGGGTGGTGGAGGAATATCCGTTGAGGCCCTGTCCCTGAAACGTCTATATTGCCTTTGATTGATAAAGGTGATGGTCTGTGTCTTGTGTGAGATTCTTTGACGCGGGTTCCGGTTCACCTTTTAAACATGGAGCTCCCCGGCTGGTTGGCAAGCAAAAAAATAATGGTTTTCAGTTCAAAGGGTATCTTTTCAGAAACGCTAACGTAGACACACACGTATCTTCCTAATGTGTCCTAACCTGTCCGATGTGTGTGTTTTCAGACATGGCGGTTGGCCCTGTCGACCCACGGGAGATCCTGAAGGGGGTTGAAGCGCTCCTGGGGAAAGATGGGGAGCTGCGCAGCTTGGAAGGAGTTCCCAAAGTTTTCAGGTGAGTGGCGCCCCGACAGGGAAGGCCACAGGCCAGTGAGTCTGTTCTCAACCTAACAAAGATGGACAAACAAATGCAATGCTAAAGCGTCATTTCCTTCCCTCAGCCTGATGAAAAACTCCACCAAGATGGTCAGTCGCTGCATGTACATGAACATCCTGCTGCAGACCAAGTCCCACGACATCCTCAACAGGTAAACTCCCCTGAAGTCACTTTAGTAGGTCGTTTCACAATGTCCAGCCTTCACTTCGAACCCCTACCATGTTGCCACTTTTTTGATGCGATTTCTCTCACTTCTTCAGGTTTATTCGAGTTGGGGGCTATAAATTGCTCAACGCTTGGCTGACCTACTCCAAAACCACCACCAACACGCCTCTTCTGCAGCTCATCCTGCTCACACTGCAGAAGCTGCCTCTGAAAGTAGACCACCTCAAACAGGTACTGGTCCCTTCTGCCTACTAGGCCCAACCACAAATACTGGTCAACCTGCACTACAAGGTGTCCCTTTAGTTTACTTTGAATGTTAAACTCAAATCTTTTTGTGCTTAGAACAACACTGCAAAGCTGGTGAAGCAGTTAAGCAAGAGCGGCGAGACTGAAGGTGAGTTTGTTTGAGACCATTTGTTCGTAGCACCCGACACACGGGGCTGTCTGTGCAAGTAGCAGCCAACACATTCAAAGGTTTCAATTATAATCCTAATTTTAATCCAGTCTATTTGAATTTCAGAGCTGCGGAAGCTGGCGACCGTGCTGGTGGAGGGCTGGATGGCCATCATCCGGTCACAGAGTGTCCCCAACAGTGGGACGTCGCCAGCAGGTACAGGCGCGCCCCTCCTCACGCGACCGCGTCCCGTAGCGCCGGGACTCCCCGGTGCTCTGATTCTCTGGCGCCGTGACACTACTCTAACGCTCTCTCCCCTTGTGTTGGTGCCGCAGATAAGAAGAAGAAGGAGGGCAAAATGCCCATGCGAGAAATGAAGGAGAAGGCGGCGGCAGTGGAGGAGGAGAAGAAGAAAGAGAAGCCCAAGGCCCACGCGCCCAGCCACGCCAAGATCCGCTCCATAGGTAGGCACTGGGTCCCAGACCTAGGAGGACACCCTCGCCCTGCTTTAAACTGCTCCTTCTAAACGCCTCCCTCTGCTTGCATTGTTCACAGGCCTGGAGATAGAAGTGGCCAGCCCTGCCCTGGTTAAAAAGACTCCCGCCGCCCCTCAACTGGGAGACAAGTACAACATCAAGCCTGCTGTTCTCAAGAGGCCCAGGTACAAAGTCCTGCTCAGTTTCTCACTCAGCCGGCCACGCGCCCTCTTGTGGACTTTGCTCGAGTTCACCAAACAAGAGATGCATTTGTATGTTGCCCCCTAGTGGCTGCAAGTCTGATCTTTGTGTCCTGTGTTTCCCATAGCAACGGGCCTTTAGATCCCCCGCCGGTGGAGAAGAAATACAAACCCCTGAACACGCCCTCCAACTCAGCCAAAGAGATCAAAGTGAAGATCATTCCCGCTCAACGTAGGTCAAACACACGCACAACCCTCTGTTTGCATTTGCTAATGGAGGTGGCGGATCAGGGAGTAACTGTTGGCTCTCTCCTCTCCCCTGCAGCTATGGAGTGTACCGGTTTTCTGGATGCCTTGAACTCTGCGCCTGTGCCTGGCGTCAAGATTAAGAAGAAGAAGATGGGCTCTCCCGCCGGCGGGGCCGGTACCAGTCCCAGTGCCAAAGCCGTGTCCCCGACCTCCAACAAGGTACCAGTCGGCTCCCTCTGCTCACTTCACTTCAGGGCATTTCTTGGATCGATTCGATACAAAATCAGTCTGGTCTCAAACATGACCCCCGTTCCCCTCCTCCCTCCTCCAGCCAAACCCCTTCGACAAGCCGGCCAACTACCAGGGCCTGACGGCCAAGCCCTCGTCCCCAGAGGGGGCGTCGTCGTGCCCCGCCCCCAGCGAGGACAGCCAGGACATGGAGCCCCCCGGGACCCCCGTGCCCGCCGACGACCCCGAGGCCTCTGACACCGGTAGGTCCCTGGCCTCACCGTCTTCCAGTGGCCCCTCTGTCCGCCTGGAACCGCTTCCTAAGCTCTCAAACGTGCTTTCAGCAGAGAAGCCGAACGCGCTGGCGGAGCCGCGGCGCGAGGAGGAGACGCTGACCAAGAAGGGCAAGAAGAAGAAGAGCGTCCGCTGGGCCGAGGAGGAGCAGCTCAAAGAGTACTTCTACTTTGACCTGGACGAAACGGAGAGAGGTGGGCAAATCCATATGACCACCACAGGTGGGAAACTCAACATGCCGTGCACCTAAACATACACTTTACTACTGCTTGCAGCATAAGTATTGCACTGTACGAAAGACTTGAATGACAACCCAATGAGCGTGATTGACTGGTGAACCAATCAGGGGAGAGCAGCCTGATTAACGTCTATGAACTCTCTCTCCCCCTCCCCTCTCATAGTCAACGTGAACAAGATCAAGGACTTCGGCGAGGCAGCCAAGCGGGAGATGATGATGGACCGTCAGACCTACGAGATGTCCCGCCGGCTGTCCCACGACGCCATGGAGGAGCGGGTCCCCTGGACGCCCCCCCGGCCCTTCACGCTCACCGGGAGCCTGGTGCACTCGGGCTCCGGCAGCACGGAGAAGCTCACGCAGAGGGACCGCGAGATGGGCATCCTGCAGGAGATCTTCCTCAGCAAGGAGAGGTGAGGATCGCCGCACCCCCGGGGCCTTCGGCGTGGTCCGGAGTTCATTCCAGTGACCAGAGGACCGCAGCGTTCAGACTTGTAACCATGGCGTCCCTTCCTTCCCCTCCAGCGTACCGGACAGCCCTCACGAGCCAGACCCCGAGCCGTACGAGCCCATGCCGGCACGCGTCATCCCGCTGGACGAGGACTCCAGCATGCCGGAGGACGGCTACATGGAGCCCATGGACACCACGCCGCAGCACGCTGCCGTCCTGGGCCTGGGCCTGGGGGAGGGCTCCAAGCTGCCCCCGGTGCTGGCCAACCTCATGGGCAACCTGGGGGGCAGCGGGCCCCCGCAGGCCCCCGGCAACCCGGCGGCCCCCAGCGTCAACGTCCAGGAGCTGCTCTCCTCCATCATGGTAAGAGGGAGAGCCAGCCCGGCCCGCTGGTCACGGCACCGCCCAGTGTCCAGCCAGGGGTCTGACCGCACGGTGTGTCTTCTGCCACTAGGGGGCGCAGGGGAACCAGTCCACGGAGGACCTCATCAAACAGCCCGACTTCTCGGACAAAATCAAGCAGCTGCTGGGCTCCCTGCAGCAGAGCCAGAACCAGAACCAGAACCAGAACCAGAACGGACCCCCGCCAGGTAAGCACCCACCCCCCCCCCCCCCCTCCTCCTCCGGCAGCACACCCCATCTCAGCCCGACCGACCCTGAACCCTGGTGTCTGTAGCGCCGTGTCCTAACAGAGCGTGTTCCTCCCTGCAGTGAACCCGGGGCTGCTGGGCCACGGCCCCATGAACAACATGAACAACATGCAGATGCCCATGAACGGCTATCCCCCCAACCAGCCCCCCGGGGCGCCCCGCTTCCCGCACCCCCCGCCCCCCCACAACCACGGCCCCCCCTTCAACGCCGGCCCCCGCATGATGGGGCCGCCGCCGGGCCAGGGCCACGGCGACAACGGGGGCAACTACTGGGGCGACGACTCCATGAGGGGCGGGCCGCCCCGCGGGGGCCACTTCCACCGCGGAGGGCGCGGCAGGGGAGGCGAGCCCGGTCCCTTCAGGGGCCGGGGGTCCCGTGGGGGGCCCCGCGGCGGACACAACAACATGAACGGTGGGCACACACACACACACACACACACACACACACACACACACACACACACACTCTAAGATCATGCACTAGGGTTACCATCATAATTGCGTCACTTGACCCATAACGATGCTGAGTGAATCCCTGCTAGGTGACCTCGTAGGGGCGCTGGTTGGCGGTCTCCTCTAGCGGGGTCCTCCGCCCTCCTCCTGTAACACGCGTCCGTCCTTCTCTCCTCAGACATGTCCAAGAGGCCGGTGTGTCGCCACTTCATGATGAAGGGAAACTGCCGCTACGAGAGCAACTGTGCCTTCTACCATCCGGGGGTGAACGGGCCGCCCCTCCCCCCCAACCACCCCGCCCACAACCAGCACCCCCCCCACCCCCAGCACGGACACTGAGGGGCCGCGCCCCTGGCGCCTCGCCCCCGGCGCCCAGACTTTGTCAGCCCAGACTTGCCGCTGCGGGAGGCTGAGACCCCGGGAGACGGAGGGAGGTCCTCCGACAACCCCTCCCCCCCCTCTGGGCACCCTGACACTGGTCTCCGCCCGCCCCGGCTCTCCATCCAATGATGACTTTAACTTATGGACCTGCTCATTCGTTTGTTTTGTTTGTTTTAAAGTGTAAACCCCTTTTTTCAAAGTGCTAAAATCACACGACTGAAACCCCCCCCCCTCCTTAACCACTTCTGGAGCCAGCAGCGACCCCAGGTTGAGCTGCGCTCCGCTCGCCTTTCATTCCCCGCTGAACACACACCACTACCATGAGAGGACTGGGTCCTACTGGCTAAAGGCCCACACCTCTCAGGGTCCGTTGAGCTCCTCCACCAACAGTCAAATCGTGTCTGGGGTGAGGAACACGTTGATGTCCACAGTTGTGTCCACATGTTTGCAAGTATTGGTATTCTTTTGGCTGCCCCAAAGTAGACGGTAGGACAGGATTATTGGGGGCCCTGTGCGGCCCGCCCATAGCGTTGTGATGAGTATGTGGTGAGATGACTAGAGGAAGCACTTCCCACTCAGAGGGCCCAACAGAAGCTCCAGTCTTCCCCGAGCAATCCTGTTCTCTTGACGTTTTATCAAATCACTATTACAATCCAGACTCCCATGAACCACACCATGAAGGGGACGTGTATTAACCCATCTAGTCCACCTTCCTGGAGCTCTGAACTCCACATCAGAGCTGGGAAGTCGCTCTATGAACAGATACTATTGGCCTTTGTTGTGCTATCAACTGTAAGCCGTTTGGTTACCCCAACAATAAGAGAAATGCAACACCAAGGTTTCTGAGCATGCTCCTGCAGAAACTCCCTGCTCTCCCTGTCTCTGGTCCCCGGGTCGTGTTGCTGCTTCTCCACGTGGGTCAACATGGCGGAGAAACGCATCGTCAGTGTTAAAACGACTTGTCAAAGACTGATCAACTGCTGTTTGTGTCAGGTATATCGTGTTTTCTGTGAAAACAATGGCCTTCGTGTCTCTTGTGGGACTGTGCAAATGTTTTTTTTTTCTTTTTTCTGTGGCACCAAACCCAGATTTTATTTCGATGCAGTGCTAATAATAATGAGGCCTCTTATATAAGAGGGGCAAACTTTTTTTTGGGGGTTTATGAAATGTTAATATTTTTGTTTGTAAATAGGTGCACATCCGACACACATAAGTACGAGTATGTTTTGTACACAAATGTATCTAATAAATGTCTCAAAGTAAAATTTAAACGATAACCTTTCGGTTCCATTCATTGCTGTGCCATGTCACGCTGAGCGTGTCATCCTGTCTGTGATCGTCATGGCGATGGCAAGGCATCGTCATCCTTAGACGAGTCGGAATCAATCCACTATTGTATCAGGCTTCCTTACGTGCTCTCACTTTTAGTTTGTGCTCCCGTGTTTGCCTGCGTCAGATCCGTGTTATCAGGGCGGGGTTAGCAGAAGGCAAACGAAACGAGTGGTTATAGGAGTGGCCTTTACACACCGACCCTCCTAGTCAAATATTGACCGGCTGTTGGAACAAAGGAAGAGTGGGTTAAGGACACCTCAGCACTGCTGGGTCCTCAGGGTTCCCACTGGGAGGGCATGCTCTGCGGGGCCAGACCCCTTCGACTGGTAACGTCCCAGGCATTCCTCAGCATAATGTGCTGAAATAGTGCATATGCTTTATTCAGATGTCACATTTGGTGAAAAGATTATTAAAGTTTCAGTTACTGTTAGTAAATTAAGACGGATTTGTGTATAATTAGTAACATGATTACTAAATTTACATTATGAAAATGTTACCTATTCAACCAGAAAGAAAAAAATCCTTAATATCTATTCTATACATACATAATGTAGAAGAATATGGCTGTTCTTCTACTAGCTAAACTACTTATAAACCAGCTTTTTTACAATAGAGCTGCTGTGCAAATATCAAGTTTGGTGTGAGTGAGTAGGTGCTTATTGATGTCTTTAAATGTAGATACCCCATAGAAATCAACATATATGATTAGGTGATCTTGGGTGTCTTGAAAGGCGCCTCTAAATTAAATGTATTATTATTATTATTATATGTTAATGTCACATTGGAGGATGAGTATGCTGAACCCTTTGAGTTGTGTATTTATTTGTAGTTCCAACCCTAACCCTAACCCTTTACGATGTGTAGTTGTAACCCTAACCCTTTACATTGTGTAGTTACAGTATGTGTAGTTCTGACACTAACCCTTTACGTTGTGTAGTTGTGTGTAGTTCTGACCCTAACCCTTTACATTGTGTAGCTCTGACCCTAACCCTTTACATTGTGTAGTTATGTGTAGCTCTGACCCTAACCCTTTACATTGTGTAGTTATGTGTAGCTCTGACCCTAACCCTTTACATTGTGTAGTTATGTGTAGTTCTTACCCTTGAGGTTCATGATCGTGCAGGATGGACACATTTAGATATCTGAGTTTCAATGACATTTACATTGAGGGTCTTTAGCAGACGCTAACCGTCATGTTCCTGTTTCAATGAGGGCTGCTATGCTAACGGGTTGATTCTTTCACGTTCACCTCCCTGGGCGAGAGAGCCCCAACAAGGCTTCCATTGATGGAGAACGGGTCGTATTACCTGTGTGTGCGTGTGCGTGTTTCTGTGTGTTTCTGTGTGTGAGTGTGTATCTGTGCGTGTGTGTGTGTGTGTGTGTGTGTGTGTGTGTGTGTGTGTGTGTGTGTGTGTGTGTGTGTGTGTGTGTGTGTGTGTGTGTGTGTGTGTGTGTGTGTGTGTGTGTGTGTGTGTGTGTCCTGAGCCATCCCCTCACGATGCTCAGGAATAAAATATGAAACTTTTATTTTCGACTCACCCAGTCTACCTGCATCAGTTCTCCTCAAGTTGTACGTCTTATATTTTGAGATATGAACATCATGCATCATAAAGCTGGCTGATTGTTCCTATTTTCCCGATATAATCAAAATAAATGATTTTCAAACTATGACGTAACATAAGTCCCTTTTTATTCTATTCAATCAACCTCTTTGTGTGAATGCAAAAATCAATGAACCCATTGATCAGGACTAAGGAGCCAATGGTGAAGAGTAGAATCATCGTTCTGATCATCACCGCACCTTACGCCAATGCTGAGCTGTCCTTGGCACACGGCCAAACATCCCAACACCCAAGAAGTCCTCACACACGACACCACAAGTAATGTGCTGAAGGAGAAAGTTGTCCCTTTCTCTCTTCAATAAAAGTTCACCGTTAAACCAAATGTGAAGAAACATAAAAGAAAGAGACATTTTTTAACTGATATGATCTCAAAGAATAAGACATCATGTCATTCGTCCATTAACCTAGTGTCGGTGGTGGTGGAGGTGTGGTGGTGGTGGGGGTGGAGGTGGACGTGGTGGGCTGGAAGTCTGGAACAGGTAGAGCGTTGTGCTGGGGTGGGGTGGGTGAGGCTGAAGGCGGGGCTAGCAGGCGAAGGCGGTGTATAAATGCGCTGCAGGTGAGAGGGGAGAGACACAGCAGGTCCACCACCCACCGTCGTCAAGGCAACAACGCGAAGTCAAACTATCAAGAAACAGGTAAGACTGCCGTAGCTGCTAACCCTACCCCCTTCGGGTGACAGGATGTACGCGTGCCTCGGGTCTCCGGGGGTCCGGACAGTCATCCCCTCACCTCCAGTGGGGTTTGAGGATTGTTCAGTTTGTTGAAGTTACCTTAAAAGAAGCAACCTAAAGCCTTCTGTGCTTTTCCTTGTCTTGCAGCAAGTGGAGCAACGATGACTAAAGCCATCCTGTTGGTGCTGCTGGTGCTGGTGGCAGTGTGCTCCACCCAGGGGAAGCCAGAGCAGAAAAACATCCCCAAAAGGGGCAAGAGGATTCCTCAGACGCTCTCCAGAGGTTTGTTCCGCTCCTCGGCTCATATTACTCACACACACTGGTTGTACCCCTTTTTGGATCTGGCTCTGGTCTTGATATTGATATTGATCTGAAATGTTTCCTCTGTGTGTGTGTGTGTGTTTTGTGATTGTGTCTCTCTGTGTGTCTGTGTATGTGTGTGTGCGTGCGTGTGTGCATGCGTGTGTGTGTGTGTGTGTGTGTGTGTGTGTGTGTGTGTGTGTGTGTGTGCATGTGTGCGTGCGTGTGTGTGTGTGTGTGTGTGTGTGCCACAGGATGGGGTGATCAGCTGATCTGGGCCCAGACCTATGAGGAGGCGCTGTACTGGTCCAGGTGGAGGTGAGTCCCAACCGGGCCCTTTAAACCCGCTCCCCTACAGGGCCATGCATGTGTCTAAAGCATATGTATCTGTCCTCAGGAACAAGCCTCTGCTGGTCATCTTCCACCTGGAGGACTGCCCCCACAGCGCCCGTGAGTCCCTCAGTAGCGTGTTAGTGGTTAAGTGTAATGTTAAGTCTAGTTCTTGTTTAAACATGTCAAGTGTTGGTGTGCTTGAGAGAGATGTTAAAGATATTCGAATGCTTGGTTTAAAACCATTTAAACAATAGAAAACTGAGCAAACGACAGGGAGAAAGAGAGAGAGTTTGTGTGTGTGTGTGTGTGTATATGTGCATGTGAATGTGTGAGTGCGTGTGTGTGTGTGTGTGTGTGTGTGTTGTGGGTGTGTGTGTGTGTGTGTGTGTGTGTGTGTGTGTGTGTGTGTGTGTGTGTGTGTGTGTGTGTGTGTGTGTGTGTGTGTGTGCGCGTGCATTGTTTGCTGATGTGTAATAGCAGGATGTGTAGTAGCAGGATATCCTGCTCTGATTAACATACTAATGAGACGCTGAGTTGAAGTCATGCAATCTTTTGTTTACCTGTGTTTCTAGTGATGAAGAAGGCTTTCGCAGATGACAAGGAAGTGCAGAAAATCTTGGATGAGGACTTTATTGTCCTGAATCTTATGGTATGTCCCATCATTTAAAATTGACTTGTACCGATTGACAGTGAGCGTATCAAGAATCTCCTAAGATTGATTCATAGTTTGGGAGTAAAGCACATGAGCTTTGTAGCTTTAATATTGAAAGTCACTCACTTACAGCATGAATAATAGCCACACCCTCTCTCTCTTTACCCGACAGTATGAAACCACGGACAAACATCTCTCCCCTGACGGACAGTATGTCCCAAGGTTCCTGTTCGTCGGTAAGATATCTCCCTCTCCCTCTGTCTACCACCTCCGTGTCTCACCCTCCCTCTCCCTCTGTCTACCACCTCCGTGTCTCACCCTCCCTCTCCCTCTGTCTACCACCTCCGTGTCTCACCCTCCCTCTCCCTCTGTCCCCCACCTCCGTGTCTCACCCTCCCTCTCCCTCTGTCTACCACCTCCGTGTCTCACCCTCCCTCTCCCTCTGTCTACCACCTCCGTGTCTCACCCTCCCTCTCCCTCTGTCCCCCACCTCCGTGTCTCACCCTCCCTCTCCCTCTGTCCCCCACCTCCGTGTGTCACCCTCCCTCTCCCTCTGTCTACCACCTCCGTGTCTCACCCTCCCTCTCCCTCTGTCTACCACCTCCCTGTCTCACCCTCCCTCTCCCTCTGTCTACCACCTCCGTGTCTCACCCTCCCTCTCCCTCTGTCCCCCACCTCCGTGTCTCACCCTCCCTCTCCCTCTGTCTACCACCTCCGTGTCTCACCCTCCCTCTCCCTCTGTCCCCCACCTCCGTGTCTCACCCTCCCTCTCCCTCTGTCTCTCCCACCCAGATCCCTCCATGACCGTGAGGGCTGACATCACTGGTCGCTACTCCAACCGCATGTATGCCTACGAGCCTGTCGACATGAAGATCTGTAAGTACAGGGCTTCACAGCCCGATATGATGACCATGCACACTATTCAACTGTTCATTCAATGACAATGTTGACCCATGTTTGATGATGATTTTAAACTGTATTTAAATTGTGCACTTTCCTTCCCCAGTATTGGAAAGCATGGCCAAGGCCAAGAAGCTGCTCAAGACCGAATTATAGGATGTGACAAATTGATCCAGCGAGGATAATTTGGTGTTCATTCCTCTTGCTGTCACTAGAGTTTACATTGGTCAATTAAGCACTGTTTTTTTTTTTCCTTAACTGTCACTTGAAGGTTATCTGCATTGGACCTGCTCAATAACTCATAAGTATATGTTGTCCAAAGAATGTCTGTGCTGTGGCCTACAACCATGTATTTTTAATAAACAAAAGTGTTTCAAACTATTTTTCTCTTCGCCTCTGTTTCCGGCGCCACCTTTTAAACGGCTCAAGGTCTCATTACCAAGGGGCTGAGGGAGTGGGACTGAAGTCACAGCTGTGTTAAACCTTCTGGAGGGGCGGGGTCACAGGTCAACGAGGGCTAAACATTGTGGAGGGGCGGGGTCAGACTTCAGGTGGTTGGGAAGCGGTTTCCCTGAAGCACTGCTAGGATACGGTGCAGAGCGCAGCCCGGCCCCTTTATAAGCTGCTCATAGCGACAGCGGACAGAGCGATAGCCTATGACTTGACTCACACCAAGTGCACTTAAGGAATACGTGTTTTATTAACCTTTCGAGGTTGAATACATTTTCACATCAATTGGATCTCAAACTCAAAACAATAGCATGAAATTATACATTTTGTTTCGGTTTAATCTGTACAGTACAAAGAGACGAATAAGTAGCTTCCCAGTAGCGCGTTACTCAGAATCATGCAGAAGGCAGAAAACACACGACGGCCACCAGCCGTGGAGCATTAGGAAACACACACACACACACACACACACACACACACACACACACACACACACACACACACACACACACACACACACACACACACACACACACACACACACACACACACACACACACACAAACCTCAACTACAACAGGTGCACAATCAGGAACCTTGAAATTCAGTTTTGAATAACTTACTGTGATCATTAGTGCTAAAGATTGACATTATTGCATTCAGCAGATTTTAGCGTTTCACAGTTAAGATCAATAAAAACATATTTGAATACAATTGATGGAGTTAAATAGAAAAAGCAGGCCTGCATACATATTTTCATACACAGCAAAATGGACACAAACTATTTCCCAAACATGGTGCATTCATCATGTTAATAAACCATGTTAACAACATGTTTATAGACCATGTTAACACCATGTTTACACACCATGCTAACACCATCTTAACACCATGTTAACACCATGTTAACACCATGTTAACAGCATGTTTATACACCATGTTTCTGGTTGCCTCTGCAGGGGTTCTAGATAATGGACGTCATGCAAACCTCTCACTCAGAATAAAAACCCGGTACATGCAGCATCCTTCAAGTCCAAAGTGATCTGTATTTCTGTTCAGTAGCGGTACACACCTCTCGTTAAATAAAAACACCTTCATAAAAACAACATACATGAGGAGATCAGCGCAGAAGTGAGCGGACAGTGCAGAGGGGCGTCGTGTCTGGGGGGTCTCTAGAGGAAGGCACTGGGGTTGGCCCGCGGATCTTTCTGGTTCCTGTAGCGGTACGTGAACCAAACCCCCAGCATCTAGGAGAGGAACAAAACCTTGGTTCAGTGGTGCAATAAAGGGCAGCATTACACAATCTCACAGATACAGACTGGGCCATTCGTCACTCAATAAGCCAACTAGACTTGAATTTAACTTTGGACTTGCTCCACAACATATGACCATGATATCAACAATGCAATGTTAAATAAGTGTATTTTCATGTTTGTAAGGCATTTGTTTGATACAATTGAATAATCAAATCAATTGAATGTATCAAATCATAACAGTCTTGTCCTTGTGGTTCTGGTGGTTCTGGTGGTTGCTGTGGCGGTGGGGGGGGGGGGGGGGGCAGCAGACCTCAGTGAAGCTGAAGAAGAGGCCCAGGCCGCCCACGTAGCGCAGCACCTGGCCCGCGTGCGCCTGGATCTGCTCCCCGCACGGCGAGCACGAGTTGTTGGGGTAGCAGGCCTACAACACACTCACACAGACGCAGACACAGACACACAGTCACACACACACACACACACACACACACTCACAGACACACACCCACACAGACGCACACACAAGCAAAGACACACACAGACTCAGACACGTACACAGACACAGACACGCACACACACACGCAAAGACACAGACACAGACAAATACACAGAAACGCTCATATAGACCCACACACACACACACACACACACACACACACACGTTTCACAGTGAGGACACAGATTCGGAGGCACACGTCTCATCTGTAAAATGCTAAAAAGGCGTTGACAAAAGACAATGGGTGGGAGAGCGGAGACGGTGTTAAACGTACAGCGTCGCAGGTGGAGTTGTACTCCACCTGCCTGAAGCCGCAGCAGTTGAAGCTCTTCTCCACGTCCCTCTGGGTGCTCTGAGAGTTGTTCCAGCCCACCTCCAGGAGATGCTCCTGTACACACACACACACGCACACACACACGTTTATTTGGGTGCAACAATATGCATGATATGCATCCCATCATTTGTGTTGGTGTTACCTGCTGCTCTTTGTTGATGGCCAGACATGCGCTGGAGACGGAGAACTGCACGATGAACACCATGAACAAGACGATCATGTACTGGACACCGTCGTCAAGGAACAAATTTCAAACATCAGCATTTAAAACACAACGCTAACATTGCTAGAATTCACACATGATTAAGTCTAGCAATGTTACGGGGAGGGATCTCTGGAGAATATGGGTTTATGCGTGGCTGAAGGGAGGGCAGAATCTAAAGTGACCACAGTATTTTGGAGCCAGGAGGGAAGCTGCCACATTGTGACCGTTTATGTTGAGTAAGAACTTCTGGGACGAGGGACTTGGTTCCAAAGTATTTTGGATTATCTTCAGTCTGGTTTGAGGAAGTGAAACTGTTGTCTATGGTGAAGTATGATGTGACCTAGTGGTAGGATGAGCAGGAGAAAGAACAGCTGGCCAAGCACCGAGCCAAACAGGGCAGGGGGGTAGCGTGAGACCTGCGTTGATGGATGGAGATGGAGTGAAACCTGTCAGAGGTATGATCTGAACCATGAGGGCTGAGCCAGCGATGCCGATACAGAACTGCAGGCGGTTGAGGAGGAAAAAGCTGTTGATCCGTATCAAATTATGATCAGGAGGAGGAATCAGGGGAGAGAAGGTCATTGGGGACTTCACGCAGAGGGTTTTCTGTGCTAGTGTGTTAGAAAGGCGTATGGCAATCTTTCCTAAATTGGGCAGGTTCGGGGCAGCGAGAAGACTAGATGCCGGTGAGTATTTAAGGCTGGTCAGAAAGAGTTAAAGGAGACAAACTGTGGGTGGATGGTGGAGCAGCAGAAAGGAAACAGTGAAGGTGGTCAGTGAGGAGGAGGCTAGCTGACTCACTTCCTGAGGTGACAAATGACAGGGTTCCTGGAGAACATTGGTGCAAGCTCTCCTTATCAGATTTCAAATGCAAATAAAGTATGCTGAAAGGCATATCAAACAATTATGTTATCTACACATTATATGTTCATAATCAAAGATTAGTTTGTCTTTAGAAGAATTTTTTTTAATGGGGAATGTATTTCACGTCAATACTTCATAGCTGTCTTAAAGGTGACAGATTATACCACCAGGTGTGAAGGTGATTAGCCGTTCCAAGCCGTTTTGAAAATCTGCCTGCGTGTCCACCTAGATGTGTAGTGGATAGATGAGCAATGTTTGCAGCAGTCCACTGGGTAGAATGTTAGACTGATCTATCCGGCGTACATCTAGGTGGACACGCCCACTAGTGGTGTCAGAAGAGTCGTTTTTTTAAAACGGCTTGTAACGGCTAATCACACTCACACCTGGTGGTATAATACTGTTTGTCACCTTTAAGTTGTACTTAGCCTCATCCGTTCATATCAGCTCCGTCGAAATAGCTTTCGAGATCTCGGTCAGGCAAAGGGCTTCTCAGTCCGGACTTTAAGACCCCTACGAACCCTGAGCGAGACCCCTTTAGAAGGAACACAGCGGAGCAGGGGTGTACTGGGAAGGAAATCCCTCCCTGGACTCATCCAATGGGACCGGCCGTCGACAGGTTCCAGACTAAAAGGCATTTGAGAATTAGTGCGGCGATGTCTGGCCCCCCCACCAGGGGAACACCTCAGAGAGGGACATGCTATAACCAGAGCTACAACTCAAGCTAAGAACATATGTGCAAATATATCAGACAATCCTCCGGTTTTCAGCGCTTGGCCCGGTGAGATCGGGGGGGGGTTTCAGGGGGTCTGGCCCGGCGGAAGGATACGAAGAAGAGGAGGACTTGGTGATGCTTCATGGCGCCGATGAGGCCGGCCAGGGCCACGAAGAACAGGAAGACCCCCACCCCGATGACGCCGCCCACCACCTGGAAGCTGGACACCAGGCCGAACCACTTCCCCCACGCGGCGATCCCGATCATCAGCAGGCTCACCATCTGAACACACACAACAGGCAGTCAGAGCAGCGTGGCGGGGTCAGACACGGGCCAGTAGGAGCAGGTCGGAGGACAGGCGGGTTATCTTGTGTACAGCTGCTGAGGTTTGAACCCTCAGAGTCCAACAGTCCAATGAGGATCTTCACACGGATCCATAAATAGCGTTATATTCTACTTTGTTATCGTTGTGCAACACAATGCAGTTAAGCATCTAACCAGATAGTTAAAATAGTGTTATAGAATTAGAGAAGTTATACATAGGCTAATGTATGTTTGCCTGGGACATAATGTTCATTGATATATCTTGTCATAGGTTGCGATCTATAGTCAGGCTATCTATAGCAAGGCAATAAATCTTATCTAAGAGATGTGTTGGGAATAATGACCAAACACAACACCAAATTCCCTTTCCAACTACCTTCATGTAAGACTCAGTTATTGAATTCAATTTTTTTACAACATCAATTCTAGGCTAATAGACCATCTACTGACACATTTAAGTGCCTCTCATTCTGCCCTACACGCGGGTTGTTCCAAGCCTATTAGTATTTCCCGTAGAACCGAGGAGGAAGGCTGGGCAAAGCTCAGACAAAGGACGGACGTTATTCCCATTTTCTTTCCTGAGAAAGCAAAAAGGAAATTGCACTTAAGAGGACCGATGCCGCAGCCGACCACCTCACTGTGACAACGTGCAGGAGGTGAGTCTCCACTGTATGGTAACACACGCCGCCGCATCAGGTTCCAGAGGGGAGCATCCTTCATTATGGATGAGGCGGTGCGTCCTCCTCTCCGTGTTGTTTACAGCCGCCTTACCGCCTTATGCATCCCAAACCATACACCTAATACCAGACACGGAATGAAACCATAACCCGTATAGTCTGGAGCCACACGTATCGTCCTATGCAATTGAAACATCCACCATATGGTACAAAGTAGCGGGCAGCCTCACCACGTAGAGGATGTTGAGCGCCCCCAGGGAGTGTTTGGAGCAGGTGAACCCGGCGCAGCCCATGGTGTCTGTCTGGTCCCGGGTCCGGCGGACCGGATTCACGCGAAAGGGACTCGGATTAGTGCAGAAAAACTAACAAATAGTAACAGCTGTCTGATCTAAAGGCTAAAACAGTGCTCGCTTGGTCGGGAGATTCACCCTATCAGGTCTGAAAAGGAAAGGAGGGAGAATGTGGCGCTGGCCTCGCGAGCATGTGACGCAGGCGCGGGTACGTTGAGCTCGTGGACTGGCGGCGGCGGCGCGCTTCCATCGGTTAGTGGGGCGCTGAATGTGAGGCGCAGTGGCGGCACTTCTCTATTCCTGACTCCTGGATACAATTAACCAACCACATCTTTCAGGGAATATCTTTTCTTTGACTTTTATTTAAGATAATTCTAATCGCAAAGACTGATGTTTAGAACGTGATACGTGTTAGCTGTCTAAAAGCCAGCTACCATTAAGGGACAGCAAGTGGAACAGGTTATTCGCTTTAAATATTATCATTGACAGTAAGCTGTCTTATCAGCCAGACTACATTCCTAAAGGGCAATGTTGCGACTTTATTTCCTCAAGGAACTGAGGATCTTCAATGCCAGTGAACACACCATGTGTGAGTGTGTGCGTGTGTGTGCGCGTGTGTGTCATGGTCAATCGGTCACACACCCAAAGGGTTTTCACCTTTACTTTGACTCCTGGTACAGAACCTCTCAGTGAGATACAGGAAGATCTGAGCCAGGGTTGACCCCAGGCCTGATTCACCAGAGACCATTAGACCAGGACCAATCCAGTGGTCCGGAACCAAGGCCAAACAGGGTAACCCTCTGAATTAGACAAATCTCCATCCCAAATGTAACAATGTCATGACGCTCTATATTCTTATCTTTTAGGATATCACTTTATTATATTTGTATGCTAACTCATATCGATGCAACGCCATGGTTAATCAACATATTGCGGATCTCCATTTTTGTGTTTTCCCCATGCCTGTCTGAAGGTGATTTATAATTCATGGTCCCTTATGGGTCAGTCATCACCGTGATGCAAAGCCCAAGATGCACTGGGTTGTTACCGGGGTTACGTTACAGATAAATATGGAGAAGCTCAGTGTGCACAATTAAGTCATGATGCTCTCACTAGGATCTCTTTGCTTTATTTCAGAACTAGGGAACACATCAAGGTTGGAGGTTGATTCACTTAATTAATTCTGACATTTTCAAAAGTACAAAAAATGCATAGCAAGATAGCAGGCCAATATGATGGTTGGTACTTTTACATTTAAGTTTTATCAATCCAATCCAAACATTGAATGAATATATTATTTTGTGAAAAATATTTTCAACCACACATTGACAGTAAGAGAAGGGCATGGATACACTTTATTCTTTCAAAGCATTTGGCATATTTCAAACGTATGTCATAGTTGTTAGGATGTTGGGTAATTATGTATGCCTGAAAATAAGTCTGAAAATTTGCTATTGACGAATTTGTCTGCTATATAAATGGTGTGTGTGTGTGTGTGTGTGTGTGTGTGTGTGTGTGTGTGTGTGTGTGTGTGTGTGTGTGTGTGTGTGTGTGTGTGTGTGTGTGTGTGTGTGTGTGTGTGTGTGTGTGTGTGTGTGTGTGTGTGTGCGATATGAAATCTACAGGCCAGCTGGCTTCATAGACCATATTGGAACCAACGCCTGGGTGCCATGTTCTGTCACTTGGCCTCCTCCCCTTCAGAGTCCGATTCTGTGTTCAGCAGAGAGAGGGTCAACCAGAGTTAACAGCGACACCATCTGGTAGTAGTAGGAATTACAATTCTAATTCACAAAACGGATCTCAAAAGAGATTAAGAGGTGTTACCTTCTTCCGCATTCTGCAGCCACTCAACAAACTTCCTCATCTGTTCCAAGAAGATGCTTTTTCCTTTTGACGAGTGGCCGTCTTTGTACCACTTCAGAATGGCTTCCTCACTCAGGACATCGGCTGGGATGGGAGAGATGGGGAGATGGAAAGTCGTGAGTGTGAGGGTGAGGACTTACACACACACACTTAGACACACACACACAAGCAAAGGAGGACCAATCTCATGGCACCTGAATAATAACCAACAATTACTGAGCATTGAAATAACTTAAGGGGGAGAGAGAAAGAGAGGGAGAGACAGTGAGAGGAGGAGAGACATAGAGACGGACAGACAGACAGACAGACAAAGAGGGAGCGAGAAAGCGAGAGAGAGAGCGAGACAGACAGACAGACAGACAGACAAAGAGGGAGCGAGAAAGCGAGAGAGAGAGCGAGACAGACAGACAGACAGACAGACAAAGAGGGAGCGAGAAAGCGAGAGAGAGAGCGAGACAGACAGACAGACAGACAGACAAAGAGGGAGCGAGAAAGCGAGAGAGAGCGAGACAGACAGACAGACAGACAGACAGACAGACAGACAGACAGACAGACAGACAGACAGACAGACAGACAGACAGACAGACAGACAGACAGACAGACAGACAGACAGACAGACAGACAGACAGACAGACAGACAGACAGACAGACAGACAGACAGACAGACAGACAGACAGACAGACAGACAGACAGACAGACAGACAGACAGACAGACAGACAGACAGACAGACAGACAGACAGACAGACAGACAGACAGACAGACAGACAGACAGACAGACAGACAGACAGACAGACAGACAGACAGACAGACAGACAGACAGACAGACAGACAGACAGACAGACAGACAGACAGACAGACAGACAGACAGACAGACAGACAGACAGACAGACAGACAGACAGACAGACAGACAGACAGACAGACAGACAGACAGACAGACAGACAGACAGACAGACAGACAGACAGACAGACAGACAGACAGACAGACAGACAGACAGACAGACAGACAGACAGACAGACAGACAGACAGACAGACAGACAGACAGACAGACAGACAGACAGACAGACAGACAGACAGACAGACAGACAGACAGACAGACAGACAGACAGACAGACAGACAGACAGACAGACAGACAGACAGACAGACAGACAGACAGACAGACAGACAGACAGACAGACAGACAGACAGACAGACAGACAGACAGACAGACAGACAGACAGACAGACAGACAGACAGACAGACAGACAGACAGACAGACAGACAGACAGACAGACAGACAGACAGACAGACAGACAGACAGACAGACAGACAGACAGACAGACAGACAGACAGACAGACAGACAGACAGACAGACAGACAGACAGACAGACAGACAGACAGACAGACAGACAGACAGACAGACAGACAGACAGACAGACAGACAGACAGACAGACAGACAGACAGACAGACAGACAGACAGACAGACAGACAGACAGACAGACAGACAGACAGACAGACAGACAGACAGACAGACAGACAGACAGACAGACAGACAGACAGACAGACAGACAGACAGACAGACAGACAGACAGACAGACAGACAGACAGACAGACAGACAGACAGACAGACAGACAGACAGACAGACAGACAGACAGACAGACAGACAGACAGACAGACAGACAGACAGACAGACAGACAGACAGACAGACAGACAGACAGACAGACAGACAGACAGACAGACAGACAGACAGAGAGAGAGAGAGAGAGAGAGAGAGAGAGAGAGAGAGAGAGAGAGAGAGAGAGAGAGAGAGAGAGAGAGAGAGAGAGAGAGAGAGAGAGAGAGACGCTGCTCTATTTTGGACTAATTGTAGTTTCCTCAAGTCCTTTTTCGCTGCACTCGACCACGTAGCGGGACAATTGTCAAGATGGCACAGAACCAGTGCCTGGATAACCTGGACCACAGAGGTTGATGTTAAGAACCCAGCCCATCTCCTGATTATCGATCAGGAGATCGATCCCCATTTTCTTGGTTATGTTGTTTATCTGACTAGACCATGACAGATGAATGTCCACTGTGACACCAAGCAGCTTTGTTTCTTTCACCTGTTCAATTTGTATCCCTTTCATTGATAATTGAGTTTGGGATTTAGTCGTAACATATATTGTGAGCCTAATACAATGCATTTTTGTCTTTGAGATATTTAAGACCATTCTGTTATTCTTGACCAAGTCTGATACTAGTTGTAAATCTTTATTGAGTTGCAGACAAATCTTCCACAGTGGTAGCTGACATATATAATGTTATGTCGTCAGCATACATGGACACATTGGCCCTGTTCAAGACCAATGGTATGTCATTTGTAAAGATTGTGAACAGTAGCGGCCCAAGGCAGCTCCCTTATGGTATTCCTTGTTTAGTAATAGAGAGACCACTATTAAAAAAAACTCTCTGTGATCTAGCTCTCTATCCAGGTCACCGCAGCGGATGAGAAACCCTAGCAAGAAAGCTTCTCTAGCATTAGTCCGTGATCAATAACATCAAATGTTAAGGTGCGTACCTTTGTAGAAGAGTACGACTATCTTGGCGAAGGCCTTCATGAAGTTGATGTTGTCGTAGCAGAAGTCCTGCACCTTGAGCAGCAGCACCCACTCTGACTGGCCCTGAGTACTGAACACTGCCAGCAGGGGGGCATAGTGCTGACACACACACACACACACACACACACACACACACACACACACACACACACACACACACACACACACACACACACACACACACACACACACACACACACACACACACACATTTTGAATGTGTGAGTGGCCAGGTATGGTCTCGGATCGATAATGAAAACAATGGCGTTGGTGATGCCTTTCCTCGGGCCTACCTTCAGGTGTTTGAGCGCCTGCTCCGTGAGCAGCTCCTCCTTCTTGTTCCACTCCACGGCGTTCATCAGACAGGCCCAGAGCAGGCCTATCACGGCCGGCTCCAGCAGCCCGTTCCTCTTCATCTCCTCCTTCACGTACACCACGATCTAGAGGGACGGCCAACCACACCACACGCAAAAGCCCAGCGCAAACAGACACTTAAAAACACAGCGAACCATGAACCACAACGACACAGAGGTTCTAACATGACCCCCCCCACCCCCCCCCTACTGTGACAATGGAGCTCCTGGTTAGAAGGAGAAGGTACCGCTCTGTTCATGGTTTTGTGTGTTCATGGTTAGAAGGAGGCGGTACCACTCTGTTCATTGTTTTCTGTGTGTTTACATTTTAAATTTAGGACATTTAGCATGCACTTTTTATTCAGAGTGACTTATTAAGTACCATTCATTCACAAATTCACCCACCGATGGTGGAGTCAACCACAGAGGGTGACAGCCAGCTCGTCAGGAGCAGTCAGGGTGAGGTGTCTTACTCAGGGACGCCTCAGCATTCATCTAGGAGGATCCGGGGATCTAACCAGCAACCTTCCGGTTACCTCTGGGATGGGGCAGTCCTGGGAAAGCTTCTCCTGCAGCTCCTTCTGCAGCTGCTTGCGCGTGCCCAGGCAGCGCTGCGTGCGGAGGAACTCGGACAGCTCGCTGAGCCCCGCCTGGTCAAAGTACCTGGAGAAGTGCTCCACGCTCTGCTTGTTGGCCGGGAAAAGCTCCTGGTGAGAATGGGTCAAAACGTTGTTTCGCTCATCATGAAATAGATATTTATTTATATATATTATATTATATTAATCATATTAAGGGGCCACATCATAGGATGGACGGCTGCACCTTTAAGTTTTTCTTGATTATACGTTAATTCATTGTGTGCACTGCAAAACAAAAGTTTAAAAAAAAACACCCGGTACAAAGCAAGTGATTTTTATGTATAAAAGCTATTTACTGTTGCATTTTGTGGCCAGACAAAATTAAAGATGCTCTCGACACAACTAAACATGGATGGCCGCTGGACCAGCGGTGGCTTGATGAGGCCTTGCAGCCGGGGCATTAGAGGGTAACCCTCACCAGGAGCCTCTTGTCCAGGCTGGACTTCCTCAAGGCCATGGTCACTGAGTTGGCGTCTTTCTCTGCTATCCACGCCTTGAACATCTTCACAGCGAAGCATGCTGAGATCCCTGCAGAGTATGACGAGCACCAAAGATAATGAGCTGTGTGTATGTGTGTGTTTACGTGTGCGTGTCTGCGGGGCATGTGTGGTATATGTACGTGGTGTATGGGTGCGCTAACCTTCTTTGACGATTCCCTCGCTGAACAAGCCAACAAGGATGGGCGGGGGGAGATCATTGTTGGCCAACAGCACCCCCGTCAACATGGCTAGCTTGTTCTGCTCAGACTCTGTGAAGGCTTTGAGGAAGAGCAACAGCTCCACAGACACAACGCACAAGAGGATTTTAGGAGACCTCTTACCTTGCTTTTCTGGAACCTTTTCACAGCGATGTCAACGTAGGACAAACGTTGACGTTGACGTTGTCAAGCTGCTTTGATTTCGACTTCAAGAATTACTACTACGACTGAAAATACACAACGCAGAGTCTGTCCGAACAGTTTAGAAA
Source organism: Gadus chalcogrammus (assembly GCF_026213295.1). Classification (NCBI taxonomy): domain Eukaryota; kingdom Metazoa; phylum Chordata; class Actinopteri; order Gadiformes; family Gadidae; genus Gadus; species Gadus chalcogrammus. The sequence goes on along the minus strand of NC_079433.1, from coordinate 15,445,057 downwards.
TAAGCTGAAATCTAACAACAGGTGTCGCTATTTACACAAATGAGGAGTCTGTACTCTAGCACCAGGGCCTGTGTAGTCCTATAATGAGACCCTATGTGAAATGGGTTTATACAGTGTCTTCACCTTGTTTAGAGTTAGCAGACAGAATCATCTGAATACTTAATAAACTGTAAATCATGAAGTGATCCAAAAAACACCTGATGTTGACCTACCCACTATATGCCAGAATGAACCGTACGTCCAACTCTATTGCATATTTGTAATCCTTGCAAATAACGTCACAACTTGCTGTAGGCTTACCTTCCTAATTTCCTCTTCAAAGGCCTTCTCCAGGTATTTGTATCTCCTTATGAGTTTATGGAAAACCTGTGAGAAACGGCAGGAACATCAAGCTCAAGACATAAGGTTTGGGGCCTTTTTCAGTTGAATGTGCACAATAAAATAAGCAGGTGTTTTTTGGTCATAAACATGCGTTGGAGCCTTCTAGGAGAGTGATCTGGAGCAGAGTAGACCTGCCTGAGCGTAGAGGCGTATGGAGGAATGCTTCTCTTCACTGGTGAAGACGCAGTGGGCCGTCACCTTGTTCTGGTCGGCCTCATGGATGCGGGTCCCTCCTGGGGCTGTGAGGGATGAAAGCAGGAGTCATGTCCTCACAGCCTCATCACTTTATTAGTGTAAGTCTAGTCACACTGTATAGACTGTTTTTTGATGCATGGATTTATTCCGGGACAAAATAGTTTTGTTTTTTTGGTTATTTATACAGGGCTGGTATGCAGTCGATCTGGTAACATAAAAGGAGTTATATACTGCTTTTTTCAGTCTTTCCCTATGATTAGTGTGTTATATAGTATTTTTTTTATCCAAGGACAAGGTCTGTTAAACTACCAAGCACAAAGTCCAGCCCAGGGGGAGTCCCCTTCCCCACAGAAGAGCCCTCTCCTGGACGGCCTGAACAGCTTGCTTGCAGTCAGCATTTACTTCCGCGATTTAATATCAAGAAATCATGGAGGTGCAAATGTCGCGCCTTGTGGGCGCCATGGCCCCCCTAAAAGGAGGCTAGTGGGGGCACTGGTCGGTGGAGTCCGGTTCTGGTAGCCCAAGGTCAAGAAGCAGTGCGAGAGAAATCCCCTTTGTATGGAGTATCAGAGGACGACGACAGGAGGAATCAGTGGTTAAAATTTATTTTGACCGTTCTCTCATTTAAGGACTAATTTTATGAGGAACGAATTTCATTCTTGAAGCGCAGTTCGTTGCTGTAGCTTTGCAACCTGTACGTTTGTGTCAAAGGTGGGCATATTGATGGCATATTAACAGCCACTGGACAACCCCCATGTACGTGCTATATTCTCATATATAATAGTTATTGTTCGGTTTATTATTTTGTACATTTCTAATCTGATATATATGGATTTGCAAAAGCAACTGTCATGTTTTAGTAGATTAATTCATGGTAACAGTGAGTAAAGCTCACAAAACACAGCACAACAGCTGAAGAACTGAGTTCAGCAAAATACTGATTGCTCCAGCTAAAAAGTCAAGCAATGCAGGAGGAAGTTAGGAGACTGAGTGAACAGTAAACCTTCAAGCCAAGCTTCAGCTCCACACAATGTGTTGCCTACAGCTGTCAACAGGCTTCCGGAAGTTACAATCAGGAGAGAATTCAAGATCTGTGGTCAGATTGGGGAAAAGGGACCAAAGGACCGACCCTCATACCCAAATGCGATGCACCAGATTGACAGAGGCCTGAATAAAGGGCATCTGAGCACCCCCCCAGGAAGAATGAATACTATGAGAGGAGGATGTAAAGTCAGGAGCAGGGAACAGTTGAACAGTTGGAACACTGCTTCTAGTGTTCAGTCAGGGCACTTCTCCAGAGGCTGGAAAGGACAAAAGGACATGTCTTCAGGGAAACCTGGGGCCATATTCACAAAGCATTTTATCTTACCGCTAGGAGTGCTCCTAACTCGCGCTAAAACATTTTACGTAGGAGTTTTTTCTTAAAAGTTATTCACAAAGCCGCTGAGACCTACTCTTACTAAGGATAAATCACAAAGAGTGAACTAAGAGTGACGCGCCGTTGCTATGGATTACGTCAATTCTCGTGCACGAGTTTAGAAGCGGTCAGTTCGGTGATTGGTTGTTCAGACGAGCCCACTGAATCACCGAAAAACAAGGAAATAGCCTAGGCTAGAAATGAATTCCTATTAAGTAGTTATAGTGCAGTTAGCAGAATACACGCATGATGACAATTTTGTGCAGACCACGATAATGACGTTGTAGCCTGCACGTTCAAGAGAGAGAAAGCAAACAATACAAATACGTAAAATCTAAAATAAAATAAATGTTACGAACTACCCAAGTGTTGACTGATCTGTGCCAAGGTGTTTACCTAAAATGTGTTTTCAAAGTGATCCCTAAATGCCTGTCCACTCGGTTCCACATGGCCAAATTCCTTGTAATGTTGATCGCCATCATCATCATCATCATCATCATCATTATCGTCTGGCTGTGGAATGTTCCTCCGCTTGCAGAGGTTGTGTAGAATGGCACATACAGTGATTACTGTGCTTGCCCTCTCTGGGGTGAGGCGTATTTTGCCGTGGAGGACATGAAACCGACGTTTCATCTGCCCAATTCCTCTCTCCACAACATTACGTGTATGTTTGTGTGCTCGCAAAGAGCCAATACGTATAGTCCTATGCGTAAAACACATCGTGTGTTTTACGCATAGGACTATACGTAATCTGCGTAATCACTTACATGTTACACTTTAACTGTGCTCCCGGTTGTGGATTGAGGTAGGGTGTCTAGAGCCACGTCTTGCATGGATAGTCACTGTCACCCAGCAAGTGACACCCAACTGGTACATCTCAAAAAGCTGCCTCAGACCGCTCACCATTAAAATGCGCGAATCATGGGTAGCTGAAGATCCAGGCCACTTTGCAACAACATCCAGTAGGCTATGCTAAAATTTGCATCAAAAACAACCTGCGTGTTGATGGAATGCACTTTCTTCCTATTGACGAACACGTCCTCGTCTTTTGATGGCGCAATTATTTTTATTTTTTATAAGTTATATATATTTTTTTATAATTTATAATTTTTATAACATTTTATTTCGGGACTAATCGGATTATTCCTGTTAGTCGGGGATGCTATTGCATCGCGCATTAACTCCACAATAAATTGAATACCCTAACATTTCGTCTCGCAGGCATTTTAAGATTCTTTGTGAATAGGTCTTACTGAGTTAGGAGTCCTCTTGAGGACTTTTAAGCTCTCCTAGACTTAGGTGCTACTTTTAGTCCTAAAATACTTTGTGAATTGCTCTTAGTGAAAAAAGTTAGGAGTCCTAAATTTAAGAGTGACATGCCCATTATTTTTAGGAGTTACTCCTTAATTCGCCAGTTAGGACCTACTTTTAGCCCTAAGATCCTTTGTGAATACGGCCCCTGATGGCATGAAGGGGACAATCCTTAGACTGTGGGCGAACTGAGGAAAGATTACAGCAATGTAATCTGTAATTGTTTAGCCTGAATTGATGATAACAGATTAGGGCTGAACCAAAGCCATTGATACCGGCAATGTTTACTGCTGTGTTTACAGGGGGCGTGAGATGGCCACACGCTTGCTTAGCATTTCACCAATCACAACAGAGAGGGCCAGCTGACCAATCAGACTGGGCCTTTTGGGAGGGGATGCCTTAAAGATACAGGAGCGAAAGCTGAGCATTTCTGACAAAAGGCATAGAGTAGTTCTGCAGCAATGAAAACGTATTATGACGAATTTATTTACCACAAAAATACAACGCCTATTATGACCCCTTTAAAGATTAGATTAATTATAAGAAGAACAAATTATAATAAATTGGATTTTCAAAGCGCCTTTGAAGAAGCCAAGGACACTGTCGATGAGGATGAGAACTGGGGAGGGAGGGGGGTATACTACACCATTATATGCTATCCAGATATCATTTATATGTGGTTCAATGGAAGGAATAAATGTGCCTTGTTTTAGTTGCACCCCTACACTAAGCAGAGCTCACTCATCCCTCGTAGATCTCTCTCTGGGCTGGACGTTTACTTATGGTCTTCCTGTGTCCTTGATCGTGCTTCCTTGGGTTACAGGAAGATAGCCAAGAAAGATAGGAAACTAACTAAATATTGAACAGCTTTTTACCCTATAGCTACTCAAAGACAGGTTATTCTTTAAACATATCCTTAGTGCCATAACTACTGCAGTGGACATTAAAAGCTCTAATTTTCAATGAAAATGTATCCTCAAATGAAAAGGCCACACTCCAGGGGAAATGCCTACTGGAACGAATCAGTTTAATGACAAAAGCCACTCACCCTGCTGTGAGACAGGGATCTGGATGTAATAGGGACTTACGGTGTTAATCGTACAAAGCCAGCCGGGATCTCTTTGTCCTTGTAGAGGGTTGCCTGCACAACCCTGATCGGTCCCAGTGCCGACCGGATACTACAGACTATAGCGTAACAGGAGGGGAAGCCAGGGTGCAAGGCTTTCCTTCACTATAATAGTCCCTTCATTTAGGAGTTACTTTATCTGCATAGATGTAGACTCATTACAATAGGATTCTAGATTTGCTTGTGGCTATGGCTTAATCTGAGGAATAGGCCTACCTATTGAACCTCTTCCATGAAGAAAGGTACAAAACATGTGTCCAATTATCTATCATCTATCTATCTTTGTCAATCCTTACTAATCAAAACATTTGTTTCAGGTTTTGTCGTCTGTCCAGCAAAACAAAGCACATTAATTACAGTGCATGAAAGCAAAGAGTTTGCCGTTTGTCTGAACATGGTTATATTAAATCCCGGCCATGGCGCCACTCACCCAGCATGCTCCCTGCGATGAGGACGTCAAACAGAGTGTCGGCATAACGCCGGTAGTCCAGGCGTGACCCGGACACGTCCAGGAACCGGGCCACGGCCTCCAGGTCAGTGCCAGCTTCGTTGAGGCCCTGGACAATAGTATCTCTGAAAAGGGTCGGCTCAAATTTCTCCTTTTCATCTGGAAGAATACAAAGTAGGAGAATAATCAGTATTATTTAGATTTAACAACTACACCAAGTAGCCAGCACTAGGAGTTCCCTGCATTTGACCCTCACTAGCTGCAGCACTAGAGCATTTGACCATCACTAGCTGCAGCACTAGAGCATTTGACCATCACTAGCTGCAGTACTAGAGCATTTGATCATCACTAGCTGCAGTTATAAGAGCATTTGACCCATGGGCTGACGCCATTCTGTTTTCTTCTAAGATACTCATGCAAACAATTAAAAAATACAAAGCCATGAGTAAAGTACAGTTAAGACTAAAAATTAATTCTAGATTTATATCACAAACTTATGATTTCTGTGTATGTATGTATGCCTTGTGTTTTAAAAGAGATTTTTGCCTTTGGGACTTTCCGTGGGGTAGCTTATGGATATTTTCTTGCGCCACATCTGTATGTAGATACAGCAGAGACTTATTCTACTTCCTATTCTCTCTATGCAACAGGAGTCCAAGTAGGTGATGCTGTGCTGGCTAGCTACTTATACCTTTGGCGAGCGCGGACAGCATCTTTGAAATAGCATAGTGTGTCAACTGTATTCTAGGAACAGAATCATGTGAGGGTAAGCTCTACATCAGCCATTGTGTGATCAATGTGTCAAGAGAACGCGTGCAACACACACATCTTTGTGTTATAAAATTCCACGACCACACCATATTAGATGTTTAAAATATTCCCAGAAACAGAGCAGCAGAATCAGCAGTTCGGTTTAAATGCATACTAGACGTCTATTCACCCCTCTTTCTGGTCTTGAACCTCTGGCCTGTCAGCACTGGCTTCTGCGGCTTACCGGAACTCATAAAAGTCCTAAACGCAATCAAAGTAAAGCTAGTTACATCATCATCAGTTTACAGAATAGTGACCAAGTCTTGGTTTAAGGGAATAGAAATGCTTACCAAAAGTGTGTTCTGCTCAGAGAAGCTCGGTCTGAGAGTTGATCTGCCTTGCTGCCAACCCGGTGCCCTGTGCTATATTTAATAGACTCACCTCTCTCTCCCTCTCTCTTATGTGCCAGGCTTAGGACACACGTGTCAGAAAGTGGACACGGCTAATTCCCTGTCTCTGACTTTCAGACTCCTACACTTACAAAAGCATGAAATTACACCTCTGTGGATAAACCCAACATAAGTCAAAACCAATACAATCGTATTCATATAAACTATATATGATTCCAATCCTATCCTCATCCTGGACGGATGTCTGGAAATCCAAGCTGCACAATCAACGCAGATCAGCCACAAAATGACTGTTTTTTTTACTGTTACATAATATTTGGTTTAAAATGTTGTAAAAATTCTAATAGAGCAATATACTACTAATAATAGAATAATATCCAACTACGTTGTAATATACTACGAAGTTGTTGCTGCCATGTCCGAAAAATGACTACTGGGCATTTCATAAAAAAAAACAATTTGACTTTGACTTCCCTCATTTATATATGAACAATTATTGAAATGATGCAGTATAATAGTAATCTTAAAGCCAGTAAACGGACAACGTGCTTGTTTTGAATCTCCCAGGCACCGGCAGCTCTCATCTCTGGGTCAGGGATTACAGCACTAGGCCTACTCTCTAATCCCTTCACCTCAATCACACATCGAGGGCTCTACTGAGCACGGCGCTGCCCCCTGGGGACGGCAACCTGTTACTACAAGTGTACACCCTTCAAATAAAACACTGTGTTATTTATTTTTAAATGTTGTTATACGTCTTGTATGATTGTCAACATAGTAATCTATGGCATCTCGTCACAAAACCCAATTATACAACGTTTACTCACCACTCTCCCCAAAACACGATGGGATCGCTCCACTGTGTTGAACGTAGAGGCGTTCTGTTCTTGGCGTCAGACTACCTTTTCCAAAATAGAGTTAGTAACCAGTGGCGCAAAAAGCGGGTAGGCACATATGCGGCGCTTAGGGGCACCTAAGCGATGGTAAAAATACAAATGACAAGAAGCTAGAAAACATAACTTGCAATGCAATGCAATAACTGGTTTACCATGGAATCATTTAGATTGTGTGCTACCTAATAATAATAATAATAATAATAATAATAATAATAATAATAATAATAATAATAATAATAATAATAAAACATAAAATAATAATCATGTTAGCTGGGCTGTCAGACATACAGGCTACAGTTACATCTGTTGGGTGACATGGGTCACATCTCCCTCTCATTAAAGTTCTCTGCTTAGTGGCTCTCCATATTTGTATGGAGAGCCATTTGTAATATATGTAATTTCGACAGAAGCACTGCCTTACTGACCTGGCTCCGCCCGCCGTACTAGTGGCTGAGAACAATAGTCACGTTTCCATCTAAAAGGTGATGCGAATCTTTCGAAAGTTTGCAAAAAGGTGCGTTTCCATCAAGTGGTTGGAGCGGAAAACTACACACATTACAGGGCTGGTCGTATCCTTTTGATAACATCCTCTCTTAGGTCCTGATATATAGTGGAATTGCATTGTTTTCCATCTAAAATAGCTGTAATGTTTTTTTCTTCTTCGATGAGAGCATGGAAAAGTTTTACCTCTTCAGCGGTCCACACGTATCTATTCACATTGGCCATCTGTTTCATGGACGTATTTAAAGGATACATTGTACATATTTATAATTCGAAATTCGTCTCGCAGCCTTTATACCACAGATACTCCAGGGTCTGTAGTATATAACTGCGTTTTCTGATTAGTTTAATGCATTTTCCACAATGTACCAACTCTCGTTTTGAACAGACAACTTGACTGGAATTACTTAATAGGTGTCCATATATCAGGGATTAATGGACACGGTATAATTAAAGGATATGCAAACATAGACATCCTATATCATATATATATATGATATAGGATGTCTATATATATAAACGCTTAAAAATATATATATATTGACGCTACAAGTTGATGTCGGCATGGTTGCTATGGCCGGTCGTTATGTGGAAATCAGAAGGACGTTGTCAGTCCTGTGTGTTCAATGTTCGCTACGTCACAGCTGTTTCGAAAAGTGTGTTTCCATCTCCCATTTTGCGCATTTACTGTCTTTCGCATTTCTCAAAAACCACCTCAAGTTGTGAGGTGGTTTTTGAGTATTTCAGTGTTGTGGTAGGCCTCCCCTTGCTGGGAACTGAAAAAAGCGGATACACTTTTTTGCGAATTAGAGGATTTTTATGCGAATTTTGTTGTTTCCATCACCGTTTACTGATTCGATACCTCAAAATTCGCATAAAATCAGGGGGATGGAAACGCAGCTAATGACGTTGAGGTCGTACGCTAGTTTGGGTTGTAGTCAAACGTTAGCGATTTGTTACGGCAGATCCAGAGTGGCACTGGTCAGATCCAAGTGTTTTAAACTCCAACAGACACCCGCCTTCAAGTGAGTTAACATTTGTCAATGGAGAGAGGCCAGACTCAAATTAAACGAAGTAGGCCTACGAGAGTCTGGTAGGGCCAGGCTACAAACTAACTGCATAATAGTGGATTTTAAATCTGATGCAATCACTAGGCCCCATGGCATGAATATTTCACTTTATGAGGTTTTCTATCATTAATATGAGTTCCTCTAGTCTGCCTATGGTCCCCCAGTAGCTAGAAATGCCGTTAGTAAATTCTGATTTGGATTTTTTCCCCGACATGTTACCTCCCCTTTCTCTGCTTTGCCCGCCCAGAGCTACGACCGTGCGAGCGCCACGTGTGTTTGTGTGTGTGTGTGTGTGTGTGTGTGTGTGTGTGTGTGTGTGTGTGTGTGTGTGTGTGTGTGTGAATACACACTTTAACAACTTCTTTGTTATTTGAATAACCGTTGTGCTGTTGGTGATATGGCGCATAACACGTCAGGTTCTCTGTCGTCTCTGGTACTTCCACATCAAGACTCGCAGTGGTGGTTCTCTCAGCCATGGTTGAGAAGGAATTGGGGGAAAGGAACTTTGGCTTTGACTCCCTGAAGTACTTGAACCGCGACATGGAGGAGAAAGGGAATGTTGCCCACGATTGTCTCCCACCGAGCCCCACTGCCCCTGCTGCCCGCTGCCACCACCCATCCCCCCCCCACACACACACACACACACACACACACACACACACACACACACACACACACACACACACACACACACACACACACACACACACACAAAAGCACACAGGACACACCAGAGATTTGAAAGTGCAATCTTATTCAATAAATTAAACAAAATAATACATTTCAATTAGCAATGATCCTGCAACTGTTTGAATTGTTGACTCTTTGTCATATGCCCGTCAATCCTCCACTTTCATCATGCCGCATCTGCCAATCAGCACGTCCGGTTCCAACAATCACCTCATCAGTTCCCACTTCCCAGCAAGGGGAGGCCTACCACAACACTGAAACACAGTTTTACGAGGCGTTTCTCTCTCTCTCTTTTGTTAGGATATACACAATGTGGCACCCCAGGTGGAATGGTAGCAAATGGCAGGCTCAAGTAGGCCGGGAGCTGGTTGGTATACATCATGCTTCCATTGTGCAAAGCATGATACCGTGGTTATACTTTTTGGGGAAATAAGTACAGCGATGACGCATTCAGAAGGGCATTTGAATAAGTATATTTCTAGTGGTGGCCAGTCAACCGAATGCGGATTTGAAACCTTTGCTGAACATTCTTCACAGTTTCAGACCAACAAACCAATGGGCTGAAAAACAAACCCTATATGGGATTGTCAATGGGTTTGATAATGGCCCCATTTCAATTGACCACATGGATTTCATGCAGGATTAGACTTGGTGTTATAGGTAACTTAACCTACCATAACTCATTATTGTATTTTAACTTTAGAAAGCACAGGCTACATTCTGATTCTGCTCTCTACACAACCTTATACATGCGTAATGCAAATGGGATGTTCTGAAATATACGTAGACCTGGTTAACGTCAATGTTTTTCCAAAGACGGAGGATGAATCAGATGGCAGGCTCATGGATGTTTTGTTTTTTAGCAGGAGCGATTTACATTTAGGCTAGCGAAGAAGAGTAGCTATTTCTATCCAGCAATGTACTCGCTACCAAACACCTTTGTTTCATTGGTTGTTTTGCTGTTCTTCTGTCTCGTCCCCCAGATACAGGCTAAATCCCTGAATCCAGGTTCTTGTTTATTTAGATCATAGACCGCTATCCTAATGGCTCAGATTTTCCTAAGAGTGTAGCTTATATCATGTGATATGTCCGGCTGGCCATATAATGCAGCACCATGCACGAGAGCTGCTAGCACATATTCGTCAGTAACAAGACTGTTACGAGACATGAACCTTCATTATAGCTTTAGCCATGTTATACCTTTGGTGTAGTTCCCCGCATGTAAACATGTTTGTAAAAATATTGTTTTGTATTTTTTCTTAGTTACAAGCGTTGGCAAACAGCATTGTTATGAGTTTTCGTTACGAGGCTTGATGACCCAAGTCGGCTCGGCCTGCTTGCCCCGGTACAGCCACCACCCACATCCGAACTTGTGCGGGTACGAGTGTCCAGAAATCCAGAGAACCATCAAGAAGATGGTACACAATAGCAGTAAGGTAAAAAACAAACCATGAAGAACTGTCACATATTCTTCTAACCAAAAAGTGTGTATTATTGATCAAATAAAAGAAAGGTGGTGCAAACATGCTATATTAAAAAAAGGGAAACATTTTAAAACCATAAACAATAAAATGTATTTACAATGTTTATTTGCAAACATTTACAGGTAAACATATATGTGTCGCTAATCTTCCACACACAGCATCTAGCTATGTCAACTCTCCTGCGGGGACTGGCGACAGCATACCCTCTCGTTGTGTGAATCCAACTCCCTGCAATTCTGTACACAAGTGACGTAGGCCTATTAAATCCTGTCCTTCCGTCTTGACAACCACAACCCACAACAGGGGACAGGTATTCCACACCAGCACCCAAAACAATATACCACTCTTGGGATTAAGCCCTCTCAGGATAGACCCTCTGGACAGCTTGACCATGAACCAAAAACCAAAATCCACATTGATATATTGCTGCAAATGACCAAGCCGTCTTAACAACCACAACACACACTGGGAGGGGACCCCACGAAATGTTTGCAAATGACTCACATGAAGCCCACTACTCATTTTAGGATGACATACACAGAGGGGCGCACCCACCGGTGCTAATGAGTGTCGCAGACTTGACGGAGCCGTTCCATTAAGACACAACTACCACATTCACCCATATATGTATTTCACACGCACCTCACATTTATGTATATTGCCTACTTAGAACCAGCCTAACACCCAGTTCAATCCTGCATGAAACCCATGTGGGCCATTGACATGGGGCCATTATCGAACCCATGGATATTCCCATACAAGGCCCGTTTTTATGTTATGTTTAACATTAATAAATAAAATGTCCCTAACAAAACAACAAATTAGAATAAACAGATTCAACTTCTAGGATGATGACGTTATTGTGTTCTGGTTCTGGTATCGCATATAGACAGTGTAATTTATGGTATTTTATTTAGAAAAAAAAAAGATGGTGTCAGTTCCCTTTAGATGTTTCCCCTTTTCTCACCATCATTTGACTACTTCCTTTTGCGTCATCATTTATAACCTAATGGACCACACACAAAATACCATTTCCAACCAGCTTTTATCAATAACACATTATTTTGATTCGCCGGACACGTCAGGAAAGAGACCAGGGCCCCGTTTCCCGATAACGATGGATCCACGCTCGTACGATCATTCTCACGATGGATCTTGCGATCCATCGTCAATTTCTTTGGAGCGTTTCCCGAAACTCCTCTTAACGTGAACGCGCATTCGCTGCACTCACGACGTCGTAGGATTGTAACTGTCTACTGACACGGTGCTGAAATGGGCTCCGTAGGAGGGGGAGACGCAGGAATGTCGCAGGAAAATTGTGTTAAAAAGGGTTAAAATATATCCCCATCAAGGACAACAGCAGAGTAGCCTACGAAAAAAATAGACTGCAATTATATGAATGCTAAAGACATTAAAACACAATTGATTAGGCTTAAACCGACATATATCAGTCCTAATCCTGAATGCACTGTGCGTTTCACGGCATTTTCCCCCCTTAAATAATTCCTCTTCACACCTGTGAATAACCCGGGAGACGTCCATGATGAGGAATACAACGAAGCCCACCGTCTGGCCCGGTGCATCGTTGGGCGCACGATCGGGACGTGGAAGTTGCTCTTTAGATGCCTTCACAAGTCAGGCGGAGGGCTCCAGTTTTCTCCGGCCAAGTCATGCGCCGTGATATGTGTGACGGCTATGTTGCACAACATTGCAGCTAAGGCTGGGGTGGCATTGATTGAACCGGAGGACGTTGAGGACGATGACGATGAGGAAGATCGGTGTGAGGACGGCCTCCCTCATAACTACTAGGGGTGAAACGGATCAGTGTGTCCACGGTTCGGTTCAGATAACCGTTTTGGGCCTCGGTTTCGGATACGGTTCGGATTAGGATCATGTCCGTGATAGTAAATAGGCGGACTTTTTTTTGACGGAGGGTTTGGGGGAGAAACACAAAAATGAATGAGACCCACAGGCTATTTGCAATGTGTTAATTGACTGCAATCAGACAACTTGCAAGGCTTTTTTGTGCAATAAATGTTCCCCTAAATGCATTTGAAAACATGGTGCACTGAGTGTAACATGTAAGGGATAACGGCCGACGAGGCTTAGAACTCTGGCGACGAGCGCAGCATGAAGCCAGAGTTGCCTCTACCTGTCCATTATTTCCATCGAACCGGTCGACCTCGAAGGCCGTTATCCCGCTTATCACCCGTTTGTATTTATCTCCCGTATATTTAGAATATAATTGTATCAATTACTTTCTTTAAATTTAGGAATCGTGCGCTTGAAAAGCCCAGTTTGTTTTGAACGCTGACAGGCTGAAGGGAGGGGCGGGAAAAGTATCATTGGCTCGGGCAGCGCTGGAGAGAATGCATTCCGCTGGGTCCTAAACACCCTTTTGTTTCGGACGTAGGCTACAGTAGGCAAAATACGCTACATAAGGCAATGCCTTCATGAAACCGAAATCCGCGGATCTCCAGAATGCTCCGAACTGTGGTAAACGAACCGAACGGATTCGGATACAATTCGAATCCGCTGCAGGCCTAATAACTACGCGGCTGGTTTTCATGCGCGTCGAATAGTGATTGAGACTTTTTTTTAACCCCCTCCACCCTCCCTCATGTCACTAAACATTCCCGTCAACGTGACCAATCCCCACCATATCCCAGCCTTTTGCCTGCTCCTTTGCTTGTTTTTTATAATTTTTTTATTTTCTTATTTTTTTTAATTTCTTTTATTTCGTTATTTTTTATTTTTTTTAATTTGTTTAATTTAATTTATTTGTTACATTATTTTATGCTACGTTTTATGAGTAGCCATGTCAGTCTGCACAAATCCCCCCACTTTCTCTCACACATTTTGAGTGCCCTGCCTGCGCAAACATTTTCTGGACTGTCCCGTTTTATTTTGGCCATTTTAACATCTTTATTAATAAATTAATTAATAATCTTTATTAATTACCAAACTAAGAACATAAAGGCGCAATGCGTTTTAATAAAACGCATCCAATAGACGGAATGTCCGATGGTGTCGCCACTGAGGCTATATCTGACGATGCTCTTAGCGTCCTACGAGTACCTACGAGCACCCCTGGAGTACTCGTTAGCTACGAGCGTTTTCAAGACGTTCGTTCCCCACGATGCTTTCGGGAAACGCGGTGAAAACTCTACGATGCCCTTTCGACGCACTTCACGATCCACTTAGGCTAACGACGCTTTCGGGAAACGGGGCCCAGATCGAGGAACATTTGTTTTTGTGGATTTGGATATATTATTATTCTTTAATAATAGTAATATGTACAGTAAGTATTTAACTTCACTTTCACTACAATACAGCTTAAACTCAAGTAAATTATCTTTCAGCACAAAGGAAAGTAACATATTACCATTGCATGTGTTTATTTTTGCCTTTTATGTTAGTTTGTGATGACATTTTTGTGATTGTATTTTCATCATTATAATCATGATTATAAGAAACCATTGGAGAGAAGAGATCAAACAAGTTAACAATCATATAATCAAGCAATTTTTTCTGAAATGAAATCAAAATCATAGAATGTAGAATTTAGTTCACTAAAAGCTTGGTTGTGCAACACGTCATGTTGTGGAATTGTGCCAATATTAATTTCATGCTTGGATTGTTCTCAGCCTCACCTGAAAGTCCCTTTGGCTAAATTAGGCCAACTAACTGCCTGAGTAAATATATCTACTAGGCATGCTAGCTGACTAAATATATGTGTAGAAGGTAAAGAAGGCCTGTTCTGATGCTTTCTCGATCTTTCCTATGATGTGGTTGAGTGCGCTGGTTCAGGATAATCTCTGTATGCAAAGCAGCGAGCTGAATCAATGGGACACAAGGCATTATTACTGAGAGAAATCCGAAGTTTATTGAGTTGCCTTCAGCATATATACACTTTGTTCTGGGGGAGACCACGAACAGGACGTCAAATGAGAATGTTCTACTCCGAAAAATAACTCATTATAAATGATAACTAGGAGTACTAGTTGACTAAAATAAATGTAAAGCAGATCTGCTAACTGACTAAAAGTAAATGTAAGCAACCCTACCAGAGCAACAGGTACATCACCTCCTCATGTTAAAATTGGTTTAAGGCCAGCACTGCTTAGCCTGAAAAAAAAGTTTCTCCTTTGCTTTTGTAGATATATTTTTTGTTATGATGTAAAAAGAATATTATGGAGGACAATGGCTATGACTCAAATTCATTATATTCC